>NC_057808.1:402829556-402834537 GCF_018294505.1 Triticum aestivum
GGCGCGTCCCTCTCCCCCTGCAACACCTCTCTCTCTCTCTCTCTCTCTCTCTCTCTCTCTCGCAGAAGCTCGGCGAAGCCCTGCCGGAGACCCGCTACATCCACCATCACGCCGTCGTGCTGCTGGATCTCCATCCACCTCTCCTTCCCCCTTGCTGGATCAAGAAGGAGGAGACGTCGCTGCACCGTACGTGTGTTGAACGCGGAGGTGCCGTCCGTTCGGCACTCGGTCATCGGTGATTTGGATCACGGCGAGTACGACTCCGTCATCCACGTTCATTGGAACGCTTCCGCTCGCGATCTACAAGGGTATGTAGATGCACTCCTTTCCCCTCGTTGCTAGTAGACTCCATAGATGCATCTTGGTGAGCGTAGGAAAATTTTAAAATTATGCTACGATTCCCAACACGCCGGCCAGGAGCCCATCTGGATGGGGGGGCGGCGGCCAGGGGGGTAACTTACCCCCCAAGTCAAGTGGGGCGCCCCCCACCCTAGGGTTTCCAACCCTAGGCGCAGGGGGAAGGCCCATGGGGGGCGCCCCAGCCCACTATGGGCTGGTTCTCTTCCCACTTCAGCCCATGGGGCCCTCCGGGACAGGTGGCCCCACCCGGGGGACCCCCGGGACCCTTCCGGTGGTCCCGGTACAATACCGATAACCCCCGAAACTTTCCCGGTGGCCGAAACTGGACTTCCTATATATAATTCTTCACCTCCGGACCATTCCAGAACTCCTCGTGACATCCGGGATCTCATCCGAGACTCCGAAAAACTTTCGGGTTTCCGCATACTCATATTTCTTCAACCCTAGCGTCACCGAACCTTAAGTGTGTAGACCCTACGGGTTCGGGAGACATGCAGACATGACCGAGACGCCTCTCCGGTCAATAACCAACAACGGGATCTGGATACCCATGTTGGCTCCCACATGTTCCACGATGATCTCATCGGATGAACCACGATGTCGAGGATTCAATCAATCCCGTATACAATTCCCTTTGTCAATCGGTATGTTACTTGCCCGAGATTCGATCGTCGGTATCCCAGTACCTTGTTCAATCTCGTTACCGGCAAGTCTCTTTACTCGTACCGCAATGCATGATCCCGTGACCAACGCCTTAGTCACATTGAGCTCATTATGATGATGCATTACCGAGTGGGCCCAGAGATACCTCTCCGTCACATGGAGTGACAAATCCCAGTCTCGATCCGTGCCAACCCAACAGACACTTTCGGAGATACCCGCAGTGTACCTTTATAGTCACCCAGTTACGTTGTGACGTTTGGCACACCCAAAGCACTCCTACGGTATCCGGGAGTTGCACGATCTCATGGTCTAAGGAATAGATACCTGACATTGGAAAAGCTCTAGCAAACGAAACTACACGATCTTTTATCCTATGCTTAGGATTGGGTCTTGTCCATCACATCATTCTCCTAATGATGTGATCCCGTTATCAATGACATCCAATGTCCATAGTCAGGAAACCGTGACTATCTGTTGATCAACGAGCTAGTCAACTAGAGGCTTACTAGGGACACGTTGTGGTCTATGTATTCACACATGTATTATGATTTCTGGATAACACAATTATAGCATGAACAATAGACAATTATCATGAACAAAGAAATATAATAATAACCATTTATTATTTCCTCTAGGGCATATTTCCAACAGTCTCCCACTTGCACTAGAGTCAATAATCTAGTTACATTGTGATGAATCGAACACCCATTGCGTCCTGGTGTTGATCATGTTTTGCCCTAGGGAGAGGTTTAGTCAACGGATCTGCTACGTTTAGGTCCATATGTACTTTACAAATATCTATGTCTCCATTTTGAACACTTTCACGAATGGAGTTGAAGCGACGCTTGATATGCCTGGTCTTCCTGTGAAACCTGGGCTCCTTCGCAAGGGCAATAGCTCCAGTGTTGTCACAGAAGAGAGTCATCGGGCCCGACGCATTTGGAATCACCCCTAGGTCGGTAATGAACTCCTTTATCCAGACTGCTTCCTGTGCTGCCTCCAAGGCTGCCATGTACTCCGCTTCACATGTAGATCCCGCCACGATGCTTTGCTTGCAACTGCACCAGCTTACTACTCCTCCATTCAAAATATACATGTATCCGGTTTGTGACTTCGAGTAATCCAGATCTGTGTCGAAGCTAGCATCGACGTAACCCTTTACGACGAGCTCTTTGTCACCTCCATAAACGAGAAACATATCCTTAGTCCTCTTCAGGTACTTCAGGATATTCTTGACCGCTATCCAGTGTTCCATGCCGGGATTACTTTGGTACCTTCCTACCAAACTTACGGCAAGGTTTACATCAGGTCTGGTACACAACATGGCATACATAATAGACCCTATGGCTGAGGCATAGGGGATGACACTCATCTTTTCTCTATCTTCTGCCGTGGTCGGGCATTGAGCCGTGCTCAATTGCACACCTTGCAATACAGGCAAGAACCCCTTCTTGGACTGATCCATATTGAACTTCTTCAATATCTTGTCAAGGTATGTACTCTGTGAAAGACCAATGAGGCGTCTTGATCTATCTCTATAGATCTTGATGCCTAATATATAAGCAGCTTCTCCAAGGTCCTTCATTGAAAAACACTTATTCAATTAGGCCTTTATACTTTCAAAGAATTCTATATCATTTCCCATCAATAGTATGTCATCCACATATAATATGAGAAATGCTACAGAGCTCCCACTCACTTTCTTGTAAACACAGGCTTCTCCATAAGTCTGTGTAAACCCAAACGCTTTGATCATCTCATCAAAGCGAATGTTCCAACTCCGAGATGCTTGCACCAGCCCATAGATTGAACGCTGGAGCTTGCACACTTTGTTAGCATTCTTAGGATTGACAAAATCTTCCGGCTGCATCATATACAACTCTTCCTTAAGGAAGCCGTTAAGGAATGCTGTTTTGACGTCCATCTGCCATATCTCATAATCATAGTATGCGGCAATTGCTAATATGATTCGGATGGACTTCAGCTTCGCTACGGGTGAGAAAGTCTCATCGTAGTCAACCCCTCGAACTTGTCGATAACCCTTAGCGACAAGTCGAGCTTTGTAGATGGTCACATTACCATCTGCGTCCGTCTTCTTCTTAAAGATCCATTTGTTTTCTATGGCTCGCCGATCATCGGGCAAGTCATTCAAAGTCCATACTTCGTTTTCATATATGGATCCTATCTCGGATTTCATGGCTTCTAGCCATTTGTCGGAATCCGGGCCCGCCATCGCTTCTTCATAGTTCGAAGGTTCACCGTTGTCTAACAACATGATTTCCAGGACAGGGTTGCCGTACCACTCTGGTGCGGAACGTGTCCTTGTGGACCTACGAGGTTCAGTAGTAACTTGATCCAAAGCTTCATGATCATCATCATTAACTTCCTCCCCAGTTGGTGTAGGCACCACAGGAACATTTTCCTGCGCTGCGCTACTTTCCGGTTCGGAAGGGGTGACTATCACCTCATCAAGTTCCACTTTCCTCCCACTCAATTCTTTCGAGAGAAACTCCTTCTCCAGAAAGGACCCGTTCTTGGCAACAAAGATCTTGCCTTCGGATCTGAGGTAGAAGGTATACCCAATAGTTTCCTTAGGGTATCCTATGAAGACGCATTTCTCCGACTTGGGTTCGAGCTTTTCAGGTTGATGTTTCTTGACATAAGCATCGCATCCCCAAACTTTTAGAAACGACAGCTTAGGTTTCTTCCCAAACCATAATTCATACGGTGTCGTCCCAACGGATTTCGACGGAGCCCTATTTAAAGTGAATGCGGCAGTCTCTAAAGCATAGCCCCAAAATGAGAGCGGTAAATCGGTAAGAGACATCATAGATCGCACCATATCCAATAGAGTTCGATTACGATGTTCGGACACACCGTTTCGCTGAGGTGTTCCAGGCGGCGTGAGTTGTGAAACGATTCCACATTTCCTTAAGTGCGCACCAAATTCGTGACTTAAATATTCTCCACCACGATCTGATCGTAAGAATTTTATTTTCCTGTCACGTTGATTCTCAACCTCACTCTGAAATTCCTTGAACTTTTCAAAGGTTTCAGACTTGTGTTTCATTAGGTAGACATACCCATATCTACTTAAGTCATCAGTGAGAGTGAGAACATAACGATATCCTCCGCGAGCCTCAACACTCATTGGACCGCACACATCGGTATGTATGATTTCCAATAAGTTGGTTGCTCGCTCCATTGTTCCGGAGAACGGAGTCTTGGTCATCTTGCCCATGAGGCATGGTTCGCACGTGTCAAATGATTCGTAATCAAGAGACTCCAAAAGTCCATTTGCATGGAGCTTCTTCATACGCTTGACACCAATGTGACCAAGGCGGCAGTGCCACAAGTATGTGGGACTATCTGTAACATCCCAAATTTTCAATTTGGTATGTTATACATAGATCATCATTGCATATCATGTTTTATTGCATTTTGACAAATCCTCGATAAATCCTAAGCAACTCAAGGACCCTCGGAGAGAGTTGGGGATTTTCTCGAATTTTCATATTTGATTTTTATCAAATAATAAGACGAGGATTGTGGTTTTAATTATTTTCTCTCCGGAAAAATATTTCATTTTAAAATAAACGAGAGGAGAAAATATGACTTCTCCAAAACAATTGAAATACTAGAGGAAAAGTGTTAAAATCATTATTTGGAATTTATTTGGAATTTATTTGCAATTTTTATTGCATTAAAAATATTGCATGTTTTCAAAAATATTTATTTTGATTAAAAAATGTTCACCCTATTCTAGATTTTCTAACTAGACGGGGAAAATTTATTTCATATTTTGCTGATTTTTATTTATTTTTCTGTGAATTATTTTCCGCGGAACTTATTAAAAAAAAAAACCGCGCGACGCCCGACCGGGCCGAAGCCTAGCCGAGCGCCGGCCCGCCTCGCGCCTCTCCTCTTCCCGCACGACGCCGAGCCGCCGCCGGAGTCC
>NC_057808.1:402835048-402838105 GCF_018294505.1 Triticum aestivum
CGCAACCCCCCGAGCCCCGCCGGAGCCCCGCCGGAGCCCTCGCTGGAGTAGCCCGACGAGGTACTGCCCGATGCCCGTTGACCTTTGCCGGTTTTCATTTTAAAAAAAACCCTTCGTTTAAAAAAAACCCTAGATCAGTTTTTTTTCGGTTTTATTGTTTTGCGAGCGTTCACCGAACCGTTCGTTTTAACGAACGCGTTCGTCGGTTTTTCTCTGTTAACGAACGTCCGTTATTTAACCGTTCGACCGTTTTTTCTTTTCGTCGGATTTTCTCGTTATTTCTGGAGAAGGAATAGCAGTAGACCCTGCCAAGGTTGACACAGTGACAAGTTGGGAATCACCCACGACAGTTGGAGAAATTCGGAGTTTTCTTGGACTTGCAGGATACTACTGGAGATTCATCGAGAATTTCTCGAAGATTGCTAAGCCTATGACTGAGCTATTGAAGAAGGACACCAAATTCAATTGGACTGAGGAATGTGAAGATAGTTTCCAGGAGTTGAAGAAACGATTGGTTACCTCACTAGTGTTGATTCTGCCAGATCAACGCAAGGACTATGAAGTTTATTGCGACGCTTCTCGTCGAGGACTTGGAGCAGTGCTTATGCAGGAAGGAAGAGTTGTGTCATATGCTTCACGACAACTTAAACCCCATGAGAAGAATTATGCTACGCATGATTTGGAGTTAGAAGCCGTGGTGCATGCATTGAAGACATGGAGACATTTTCTCATCAGAAACCATTGTGAGGTGTACACGGATCACAAGAGTTTGAAGTACATTTTCACGCAGAAGGAGTTAAATCTCAGACAGAGAAGATGGTTGGAGCTCATTAAAGATTATGATATGAGATTGCATTATCACCCAGGAAAGGTCAACGTAGTAGCAGACGCATTGAGCCGCAAGAGTCATGTCAACACCCTCATGACAGGAGAGTTACCTCAGGAGTTAGCAGAGGACCTTCGCGAGCTATGCTTGGAGATAGTCCCAAGAGGCTATTTAGCGACATTGAAGATTCAGTCTACCTTGATGGAAAGGATCAGAGAAGCTCAGAAGTCAGACAAGGAGATTGAAGAGATAAAGGAGAAGATGAGCAAAGGAAAAGCCAAGGGATTTCGTGAGGATGAGCACGATACCTTATGGTTCGAGGACCGCGTATATGTGCCAAATGATCCGGAGATCAGGAAGTTGATTTTGCAGGAAGCCCATGATTCACCATACTCGATTCACCCAGGGAATACCAAGATGTATTTGGATTTGAAGAATACTTTCTGGTGGACCGGAATGAAGAAGGATATTGCGGAGTATGTAGCAGTTTGTGATGTATGTCAGAGAGTGAAGGCAGAGCATCAGAAGCCAGCAGGATTGCTACAGCCATTGCTGATACCCGAATGGAAGTGGGATAAAATAGGCATGGATTTTATCACAGGATTACCCAGGACTCGTTCAGGCTATGACTCGATATGGGTTGTAGTCGACCGTTTGACGAAAGTGGCTCATTTCATTCCAGTGAAGACCACTTACACCGGTGCTAAGTTGGCAAAGATATACATGACCAGGATAGTATGTTTGCATGGAGTTCCAAGGACCATTGTATCAGACAGAGGAACCCAATTTACCTCGAAATTTTGGAAGTAGCTACATGAAACATTGGGAACCAGGCTGGAATTTAGTACAACATTTCACCCACAGACAGATGGACAGACCAAGAGAGTCAACCAGATTTTGGAGGACATGTTGAGAGCATGTGCACTAGATTATGGATCTAGTTGGGACGACAATTTGCCATATGCGGAGTTTTCATATAACAACAGTTATCAAACCAGTTTGAAGATGGCCCCTTTCGAAGCTTTGTACGGAAGGAGGTGTAGAACACCGTTGTTATGGGACGAAGTTGGAGACCGTCAGTTGTTTGGACCAGATTTGATTAAGGAGTCTGAACAGAAAGTGAGGTTGATTCACGATAGGCTCAAGGTAGCCCAGTCCAGGCAGAAGAGTTATGCTGATTCTAAACGAAAGGAGACAGTTCACGAAGTCGGAGACAGAGTGTATCTTCGAGTATCACCCCTTCGAGGAGTGAAGCGCTTTGGAGTTAAAGGAAAGTTAGCGCCCCGTTTTATCGGACCATACAGAGTTGTGGATCGTATGGGAGAAGTTGCCTACAAGTTGGAATTGCCCGAAGGATTGTCTGAAGTACATGATGTATTTCACGTTTCGCAGTTGAAGAAGTGCCACGCAGAGATGGCTGAGATACCAATGAGAGATACTGTGCCACTGGAAGCGATACAGTTGGAAAGTGATTTGACTTATGAGGAGAAACCAATTAAGATTCTCGAGTATGCCAGCCGAGTTACCCGCAGCAAGATTATCAAGTTTTGCAAAGTCCAGTGGAGTCACCACACGGAGGATGAAGCCACCTGGGAGCGAGAGGAAGATCTACGGAAAGACCACTCCCACCTGTTTTCTAGCCAACCCGAATCTCGAGGGCGAGATTCATCTTAAGGGGGGTAGGTTTGTAACATCCCAATTTTCAATTTGGTATGTTATACATAGATCATCATTGCATATCATGTTTTATTGCATTTTGACAAATCCTCGATAAATCCTAAGCAACTCAAGGACCCTCGGAGAGAGTTGGGGATTTTCTCGAATTTTCATATTTGATTTTTATCAAATAATAAGACGAGGATTGTGGTTTTAATTATTTTCTCTCCGGAAAAATATTTCATTTTAAAATAAATGAGAGGAGAAAATATGACTTCTCCAAAACAATTGAAATACTGGAGGAAAAGTGTTGAAATCATTATTTGGAATTTATTTGCAATTTTTATTGCATTAAAAATATTGCATGTTTTCAAAAATATTTATGTTGATTTAAAAAAAAAATGTTCACCCTATTCTAGATTTTCTAACTAGACGGGGAAAATTTATTTCATATTTTTCTGATTTTTATTTATTTTTCTGTGAATTATTTTCCGCAGAACTTATTTAAAAAAAAAACTGCGCGACGCCCGACCGGGCCGAAGCCCAGCCGAGCGCCGGCCCGCCTCGCGCCTCTC
>NC_057808.1:402838411-402843407 GCF_018294505.1 Triticum aestivum
GCCGCCGCCGCCGGAGCCGCCGCCCCTCGCCTCGCCGCAACCCCCCGAGCCCCGCCGAAGCCCTCGCCGGAGTAGCCCGACGAGGTACTGCCCGTTGCCCGTTGACCTTTGCCGGTTTTCGTTTAAAAAAAACCCTAGATCGGTTTTTTTTGGTTTTATTGTTTTGCGAGCGTTCACCGAACCGTTCGTTTTAACGAACGCGTTCGTCGGTTTTTCTCTGTTAACGAACGTCCGTTATTTAACCGTTCGACCGTTTTTTCTTTTCGTCGGATTTTCTCGTTATTTTCTCAGATTCGATTTCTGATCGAATCTTCGATTCTGTTTAACTTCTCGCTCGTTTATCGGAATCAGGCGATTCAAGCGTCTAGAGTTTCGTCTCGAAATTCTCTTTCCGTTTAATCTACTCAAACAAGTTTTTGTTACAGTAAAATTTGACCTAGATCCAGATTAGCAAACGAAGTTTCTTTCTTTCGCCGTTTGACTTTCGTTGCTTCTTTCGAGTTGATTCTTTTTGCAAACCGGAGTTCTTAAGTTGAACTTTCTGGTTGGATCTTTCATTCGAGTTTTTACCTGTGCATTAGATGAGTACTGATTGTATGCTTGTTTGTTTGCGATAGAGTACCCGGAGTGTGCCGCTTGTTACTTCGACTCGTTAGGTTTTGCGGATCATCAGCAAGGCAAGTAACACTTTGATCATACCCCGTTCATACCCAGTTTTCATTGCATTAGATCTATTTCCTCAAACACTTGCATGATTAGGATCTAATTAAACTGTGGGTATTGGGAGGTAGTTGAGGTAGTACCTATTACCTGTTTCA
Source organism: Triticum aestivum (assembly GCF_018294505.1). Lineage (NCBI taxonomy): Eukaryota > Viridiplantae > Streptophyta > Magnoliopsida > Poales > Poaceae > Triticum > Triticum aestivum. Next base: position 402,839,230 of record NC_057808.1, read on the forward strand.
TATATCAAACCCTTGGGAGTTACTTCTACGTTGCTTTTATTATTGCCATGCTATGCTCGTAGACGTGGATTTGGGTTTGAGTGATATTCATGACAGATGTGAGATGTTTATTAATGGTTCAACTTAAGGTGGCAACTAAAACTCACATCTGGGTGGATTGAGGCACCTGGAGAACCCAGTGTTGCCTGTATGTATAAGGTCCGCCACCCAGGCTCAAAGGGATCATAAGATTATTCATGCTAGAAACTTCCGTGTGCAGCCACAAGCTATTATGGGCTCTAGCATAGCTGAGTAGGTTACAGGATCTCTTGAAGAGGTGGACTAGCAGATGTAGGGGAAAGTAGGTGTACCGGTCCATCCAGAGTAAAGAGTGATTGTTTCTGAAAGACTGTGTCTCGGTCATCCGTTTCTCAAACATCATGTAGTGCGAGAATCAAGCGGAGGCGATCGAGTCTTGTGGGGAATAGTGCGCAAACCTCTGCAGAGTGTACAAACTAATCATGGTTAGCCGTGTCCCCGGTTATGGACAACTTGAGTATCTAGTACCTGGATTATCATTTGAATCTCATCACCGTGATACTTATAATTAATTTTGTTGGGTTAATGATGATACTTAATTGGGATTGAGTTGGAGGTACCTTCTCAATGTTTCAACCACCATCATAGTTAAATAAAATTTATTCCTTTTGAAGTAGGATAAAATTGGCTTTTCGCAAAAACTGTAACCATGGAGCTTTCCCCCAGCCATATATGCATATAGTATAGCATTATTATTGTTCATTGCTCTCTATGTGTTACATTGCCAGCATATTCTATGTGCTGACCCGTTTTCGGGCTGCAACGTTTCATGTTGCAGACTTTTTAGACGACGAGTAAGGTGCTTTAGGTCGTGGTCTTATACTCAGTGATGCCGCTGGAGTGATGGACTCACTTATCTTCCAAGTCTTCCGCTGTTATCGTTGTTAGATGGCCTTAAGCCATGATTATTATACTTAAACTCTTCGGAGTTATTCGATGTAATAAGTGTGTGATTGCTACTCTGTTATAAATCCTCCATTTGTACTGTGCGTGTCAGCATTACTGATCCAGGGATGACACTGGTGCACAGCAGCACATGCCATTTGAGGTCTGGTCGCTACACTATCGTTATCAACTTTACATCTTTTGGTATTCACACTATGAATATGTGTAACATCACGTTCGAGATTCATCAAGAATAAACCATTGACCAGCGGGGCATGACCATAAAACATATCTCTCAAATAAATAGAACAACCATTATTCTCAGATTTAAATGAGTAGCCATCTCGAATTAAACGAGATCCAGATACAATGTTCATGCTCAAAGCTGGCACTAAATAACAATTATTGAGGTTTAAAACTAATCCCGTAGGTAGATGCGGAGGTAGCATGCCGACGGCGATCACATCGACCTTGGAACCATTCCCGACGCGCATCGTCACCTCGTCCTTCGCCAGTCTCCGTTTATTCCGTAGTTCCTGTTTTGAGTTACAAATATGAGCAACCGCACCGGTATCAAATACCCAGGAGCTACTACGAGTACTGGTAAGGTACACATCAATTACATGTATATCACATATACCTTTGGTGTTGCCGGCCTTCTTGTCCGCTAAGTATTTGGGGCAGTTCCGCTTCCAGTGACCACTTCCCTTGCAATAAAAGCACTCCGTCTCAGGCTTGGGTCCATTCTTCGACTTCTTCCCAGTAACTGGCTTACCGGGCGCGGCAACTCCCTTGCCGTCCTTCTTGAAGTTCTTCTTACCCTTGCCCTTCTTGAACTTAGTGGTTTTATTCACCATCAACACTTGATGTTCTTTTCTGATCTCCACCTTCGCTGATTTCAGCATTGAACATACCTCAGGAATGGTCTTTTCCATCCCCTGCATATTGAAGTTCATCACAAAGCTCTTGTAGCTTGGTGGAAGCGACTGGAGGATTCTGTCAATGACCGCGTCATCCGGGAGATTAACTCCCAGCTGGGATAAGCGGTTGTGTAACCCAGACATTCTGAGTATGTGCTCACTAACAGAACTATTCTCCTCCATTTTACAGCTGAAGAACTTGTCGGAGACTTCATATCTCTCGACCCGGGCATGAGCTTGGAAAACCATTTTCAGCTCCTCGAACATCTCATATGCTCCATGTTTCTCAAAACGCTTTTGGAGACCCGGTTCTAAGCTGTAAAGCATGCCACACTGAACGAGGGAGTAATCATCAGCACGCTGCTGCGGCACGTTCATAACGTCTTGGTTCTCTGGGATTGGTGCTTCACCTAGCGGTGCTTCTAAGACATAATCTTTCTTGGCTGCTATGAGGATGATCCTCAGGTTCCGGACCCAGTCCGTATAGTTGCTGCCATCATCTTTCAGCTTGGTTTTCTCTAGGAACGCGTTGAAATTGAGGACAACGTGGGCCATTTGATCTACAAGACATAGTGTAAAGATTTTAGACTAAGTTCATGATAATTAAGTTCATCTAATAAAATTACTCAATGAACTCCCACTCAGATAGACATCCCTCTAGTCATCTAAGTGAAACATGATCCGAGTTAACTAGGCCGTGTCCGATCATCACGTGAGACGGAGTAGTCAAGATCGGTGAACATCTCCATGTTGATCGTATCTTCTATACGACTCATGCTCGACCTTTCGGTCCTCCGTGTTCCGAGGCCATGTCTGTACATGCTAGGCTCGTCAAGTCAACCTAAGTGTATTGTGTGTGTTCCGAGGCCATGTCTGTACATGCTAGGCTCGTCAACACCCGTTGTATTCGAACGTTAGAATCTATCACACCCGATCATCACGTGGTGGTTCGAAACAACGAACCTTCGCAACGGTGCACAGTTAGGGGGAACACTTTCTTGAAATTATCATAAGGGATCATCTTACTTACTACCGTCGTTCTAAGCAAATAAGATGCAAAAACATGATAAACATCACATGCAATCAAATAGTGACATGATATGGCCAATATCATTATGCTCCTTTGATCTCCATCTTCGGGGCACCATGATCATCTTCATCACCGGCATGACACCATGATCTCCATCATTGTGTCTTCATGAAGTCGTCACGCCAACGATTACTTCTACTTCTATGGCTAACGCGTTTAGCAACAAAGTAAAGTAATTTACATGGCGTTATTCAATGACACGCAGGTCATATAAAATAATAAAGACAACTCCTATGGCTCCTGCCGGTTGTCATACTCATCGACATGCAAGTCGTGATTCCTATTACAAGAATATGATCAATCTCATACATCACATATATCATTCATCACATCTTCTGGCCATATCACATCACATAGCACTTGCTGCAAAAACAAGTTAGACGTCCTCTAATTGTTGTTGCAAGTTTTTACGTGGCTTGTATAGGTTTCTAGCAAGAACGTTTCTTACCTACGTAAATCCACAACGTGATTTGCCAATTTCTATTTACCCTTCATAAGGACCCTTTTCATCGAGTCCGTTCCGACTAAAGTAGGAGAGACAGACACCCGCTAGCCACCTTATGCAACTAGTGCATGTCAGTCGGTGGAACCTGTCTCACGTAAGCGTACGTGTAAGGTCGGTCCGGGCCGCTTCATCCCACAATACCGCCGAAACAAGACAAGACTAGTAATGGCAAGAAGAATTGGCAACATCAACGCCCACAACTGCTTTGTGTTCTACTCGTGCATAGTAACTACGCATAGGCCTGGCTCATGATGCCACTGTTGGGGATCGTAGCAGAATTTTAAAATTTTCCTACGCTCACCAAGATCCATCTATGGAGTCTACTAGCAACGAGGGGAAAGGAGTGCATCTACATACCCTTGTAGATCGCGAGCGGAAGCGTTCCAATGAACGTGGATGACGGAGTCGTACTCGCCGTGATTCAAATCACCGATGACCGAGTGCCGAACGGACGGCACCTCCGCGTTCAACACACGTACGGTGCAGCGACGTCTCCTCCTTCTTGATCCAGCAAGGGGGAAGGAGAGGTTGATGGAGATCCAGCAGCACGACGGCGTGGTGGTGGATGTAGCGGGTCTCGGCAGGGCTTCGCCGAGCTTCTGCGAGAGGGAGAGGTGTAGCAGGGGAGGAGGGAGGCGCCCAAGGCTGTAATACTACTGCCCTCCCTCCCCCCTTTATATAGGCCCCCTGGGAGGGGGGG
>NC_057808.1:402843658-402923645 GCF_018294505.1 Triticum aestivum
ACTTACCCCCCAAGTCAAGTGGGGCGCCCCCCACCCTAGGGTTTCCAACCCTAGGCGCATGGGGAAGGCCCATGGTGGGCGCCCCAGCCCACTATGGGCTGGTTCCCTTCCCACTTCAGCCCATGGGGCCCTCCGGGACAGGTGGCCCCACCCGGTGGACCCCCGGGACCCTTTCGGTGGTCCCGGTACAATACCGATAACCCCCGAAACTTTCCCGGTGGCCGAAACTGGACTTCCTATATATAATTCTTCACCTCCGGACCATTCCGGAACTCCTCGTGACGTCTGGGATCTCATCCGGGACTCCGAACAACTTTCGGGTTTCCGCATACTCATATCTCTTCAACCCTAGCGTCACCGAACCTTAAGTGTGTAGACCCTACGGGTTCGGGAGACATGCAGACATGACCGAGACGCCTCTTCGGTCAATAACCAACAGCGGGATCTGGATACCCATGTTGGCTCCCACATGTTCCATGATGATCTCATCGGATGAACCATGATGTCGAGGATTCAATCAATCCCGTATACAATTCCCTTTGTCAATCGGTATGTTACTTGCCCGAGATTCGATCGTCGGTATCCCAATACCTTGTTCAATCTCGTTACCGGCAAGTCTCTTTACTCGTACCGCAATGCATGATCCCGTGACCAACGCCTTAGTCACATTGAGCTCATTATGATGATGCATTACCGAGTGGGCCCAGAGATACCTCTCCGTCACACGGAGTGACAAATCCCAGTCTCGATCCGTGCCAACCCAACAGACACTTTCGGAGATACCCGCAGTGTACCTTTATAGTCACCCAGTTACGTTGTGACGTTTGGCACACCCAAAGCACTCCTACGGTATCCGGGAGTTGCACGATCTCATGGTCTAAGGAATAGATACCTGACATTGGAAAAGCTCTAGCAAACGAAACTACACGGTCTTTTATGCTATGCTTAGGATTGGGTCTTGTCCATCACATCATTCTCCTAATGATGTGATCCCGTTATCAATGACATCCAATGTCCATAGTCAGGAAACCGTGACTATCTGTTGATCAACGAGCTAGTCAACTAGAGGCTTACTAGGGACACGTTGTGGTCTATGTATTCACACATGTATTACGATTTCCGGATAACACAATTATAGCATGAACAATAGACAATTATAATGAACAAAGAAATATAATAATAACCATTTATTATTGCCTCTAGGGCATATTTCCAACATACATACCATATCATCTTGGTATCATATCATCTCGTGTGCCTCAAGTTTGTTCCCGCATATACACAATTGCTATCTTGGTTTGTGCATTGTGCAAAAGTGGCCATACAAAAAAAAGAGAATAAGCTTTTAAGCAAATAAAAAGAGTGAGCAAAGAGCTTGTAAGAAAGAGCCATAGCATCGCATCATAGTGCATTACAATATATCATACTTAATCATCTTGAGAGAAACACCGGAACACCATACATACATAGCATACTTGGGATAGAAGTTGATACGTTTTGCATCTTATAGGTTGTGCACAAGTGTCGTATCCGCCTATAGAGCAATCGTGCTAGCGTTTCTGTTGAGTTGTGCAACACGAGCGTTTTCCGTGGATTCCACATTTTGTGCTCATTCCTTGGTTGCACGACCCCATTTATCTATCAGTGTGCCATTCATTGCTATTGGTCTACTTGTTGCACTTGCGAATTTGTGAATCTCTTTCAACATTATTGACTCTTGCTAACATTTTGCATCAAATTTTTGTGCCACTATCCTCACCGAGCTCCACCATAAGCCTTATTTGTGTAGGTGTGAGAAATCGACAAGATCGGTGCCAATTGTGCTATTTCCTTGTTACATTATTGAGTGATGATTGATCCATTTTCAACATCGGTCAAGGTACATTTGGTATAGTTCTTCTCTTTCTCCCGCTCATATTTTCTCGAGTCTTGTGATGGATAGGCAAGGCATTTCATCTCCGGTCTTAGACAACAAGGACGGCGTGAACAACTACATCACCAAAGCGCCCATCTTCAAACTACAACAAGCATCGAAAGCCGCACATTCTACCTTGCAAGAGTGCATCGAGAACCTCTCGATCGACATTCATCACTCTGAAGCAAGGAAAAGGGACTACATCGACAACAAGCTTTCCGCACAAAAGGAGGAGCAAGATGCAAGGATGGAGGAGATTCAGACCTTGTTGATCAACCGTTCTTCCCCTTCATCATCCTCAAGGCGGCGACATTCAAGTCACAAGTCTTCAGAGCGCAAAAATGATACAAGCGCAAGTCGTCCACGTCCACATCTACATGGCGACCATCATCACGTTCGTGATCCACATCGTCATGAAGGGCAAGTCACCTCCAAGCATCATGTGCACGACAACGACGAATGCCATCTACTACGAGCTCAAGCACGACAACGACATCATCAACATGAAGATGCTCAACAAGCGCAAACGCACAAGTCCCAACAAGCCCTACCTCACGCCAAGTCCAAGCTTCATGAGCAAAAGAGAAGACCACGAGACGAGCACCACCAAGACGGAGCTACGGCTACCACCACCACTTCGGCATCTTCGCCAAGTGCTATCAAGGCATCTTCGCCTTTGGACGTACGGCATCTTTGCCTACTTCCCGTGAGTTCACCTACATCGACATCTTCAACAACGAGGCGACCACCTACAAGCGAGGGCGACACTTCCATCTTCGAAAGGCCCTCAAGGAAGATGGCCGAGCATGGGAAATTCCCTTCGGTCATGGAGACGAGTTACGAGGTGCCACATCATATGTGCCTCCAACAACAAGACGGTGACAAGAAGGTCGAGCAAGGACCATCCCCTTCTACCACGGCGACGAGCACGAACCTCTTCAACAACATGAAGACGGCGCCCCAAAAGGACTCATTCTCCGAGTCAAGCTACGAGACCGCACATGAGACCTTATCTTTGGTCTTGGAGGAGAGTGATGATGTGCCATCTTCGGCCTTCATCCACGGCTACGACTACGACATGATTGAGCATGGAGACGTTTGCACCTACACCTCTCCAACACCCACATTTGACGAGATGACCCAATTGCCATGTGAGGAGAGCCACCACCCCATGAGTGAGATGAGTGACTCCACCATATATGACATTGAGTGCATTTCCTACGAGAGGACGAGTGTGACCACCACTAGCCCCACACTTGAGAGCATGCCACACATCCTATGTGAGGTTGAGAGCCATTTGAGTGACTCCACCAACCATACGAGTGAGAGCATCATACCGGGAGTGAGTGAGCCACAACACTTAGTGAGAGAGGTAGTTGACACGGCATGTGAGGCCACTATGATTTCTAACGACTTAACCTCTACTCCGAGTGTATTTTCTTCTTTGGTGCTAGGTCTCCTACATGACGACATGCCTATCCTCGACGAGTCCATACCTCCAACGACGACGATGGCCATGGTGGACCATAATACACCCCCACATGGTTCCATCAAGATGAAGATGACCATGATTTGGTCTTCGACACCTCACCTACAACACATGAGCGATGTGAAGGAAATATGCCCTAGAGGCAATAATAAAGTTATTATTTATTTCCTTATATCATGATAAATGTTTATTATTCATGCTAGAATTGAATTAACCGTAAACATAATACTTGTGTGAATACATAGAAAAACAGAGTGTCACTAGTATGCCTCTACTTGACTAGCTCGTTGATCAAAGATGGTTATGTTTCCTAGCCATTGACATGAGTTGTCATTTGATTAACGGGATCACATCATTAGGAGAATGATGTGATTGACTTGACCCATTCCGTTAGCTTAGCACTCGATCGTTTAGTATTCTGCTATTGCTTTCTTCATGACTTATACATGTTCCTATGACTGAGATTATGCAACTCCCGTTTATCGGAGGAACACTTTGTGTGCTACCAAACGTCACAACGTAACTGGGTGATTATGAAGGTGCTCTACAGGTGTCTCCAAAGGTACTTGTTGGGTTAGCGTATTTCGAGATTAGGATTTGTCACTCCGATTGTCGGAGAGGTATCTCTGGGCCCACTCGGTAATGCACACCACTATAAGCCTTGCAAGCATTGCAACTAATGAGTTAGTTGCAGGATGATGTATTACGGAACGAGTAAAGAGACTTGCCGGTAACGAGATTGAACTAGGTATTGAGATACCGACACTCGAATCTCGGGCAAGTAACATACCGATGACAAAGGGAACAACGTATGTTGTTATGCGGTCTGACCGATAAAGATCTTCGTAGAATACGTAGGAGCCAATATGGGCATCCAGGTCCCGCTATTTGTTATTGACCAGAGAGGTGTCTCGGTCATGTCTACATAGTTCTCGAACCCATAGGGTCCGCACGCTTAACGTTCGTTGACGATATAGTACTATGAGTTATGTATGTTGGTGACCGAATGTTGTTCGGAGTTTTGGATGAGATCACGGATATGACAAGGAACTCCGGAATGGTTCGGAAGTAAAGATTGATATGTGGATAGTAGTGTTTGATCTTTGGAAAGGTTTCGGAATCCATCGGAAGGGGTTCCAGATGTTTCCCGAAATGTTTGGGCACGAGAACACTTTATCTGGGCCAAAGGGGAAAGCCCACGAGGTTTTTGGAAAGCGCAAAAGGAAGTTTTGCGGAGTCCAAGGGCCAGACGCCAGGGTCCCTGTCGTCTGGGTCCAGACGCCGGGAACCCTGTCGTCTGGCCCTGGACTCCGAGAAGGACTCTTGCCTTTCGGGTGAAACCGACTTTGTGGAGGCTTTTACTCCAAGTTTCGACCCCAAGGCTCAACATATAAATAGAGGGGTAGGGCTAGCACCCAAGACACATCAAGAAACACCAAGCCGTGTGCCGGCAACCCCTTCCCCCTCTAGTTTATCCTCCGTCATAGTTTTCGTAGTGCTTAGGCGAAGCCCTACGGAGATTGTTCTTCACCAACACCGTCACCACGCCGTCGTGCTGCCGGAACTCATCTACTACTTCGCCCCTCTTGCTGGATCGAGAAAGGCGAGGACGTCATCGAGCTGAACGTGTGCAGAACTCGGAGGTGCCGTGCGTTCGGTACTTGGATCGGTCGGATCGTGAAGACGTACGACTACATCAACCGCGTTGATAAAACGCTTCCGCTTACGGTCTACGAGGGTACGTAGACAACACTCTCCCCTCTCATTTCTATGCATCACCAGGATCTTGCGTGTGCGTAGGAAAATTTTGAAATTACTACGTTCCCCAACAGTGGCATCCGAGCCAGGTTTTATGCGTTGATGTTATATGCACGAGTAGAACACAAGTGAGTTGTGGGAGATACAAGTCATACTGCTTACCAGCATGTCATACTTTGGTTCGGCGTTATTGTTGGATGAATTGGCCCGGACCGACATTACGCGTATGCTTACGCGAGACTGGTTCTACCGACGTGCTTTGCACACAGGTGGCTGGCGGGTGTCAGTTTCTCCAACTTTATTTGAACCGAGTGTGGCTACACCCGGTCCTTGAGAACGTTAAAACAGCACTAACTTGACGAACTATCATTGTGGTTTTGATGCGTAGGTAAGTACAGTTCTTGCTCAGCCCGTAGCATCCATGTAAAACTTGCAACAACAAAGTAGAGGACGTCTAACTTGTTTTTGCAGGGTATGTTGTGATGTGATATGGTCAAGGCATGATGCTAAATTTTATTGTATGAGATGATCATGTTTTGTAACCGAGTTATCGGCAACTGGCAGGAGCCATATGGTTGTCGCTTTATTGTATGCAATGCAATCGCCCTGTAATGCTTTACTTTATCACTAAGCGGTAGCGATAGTCGTAGAAGCATAAGTTGGCGAGATGACAACGATGCTACAATGGAGATCAAGGTGTCGCGCCGGTGACGATGGTGATCATGACGGTGCTTCGAAGATGGAGATCACAAGCACAAGATGATGATGGCAATATCATATCACTTATATTGATTGCATGTGATGTTTATCTTTTATGCATCTTATCTTGCTTTGATTGACGGTAGCATTATAAGATGATCTCTCACTAAATTATCAAGGTATATGTGTTCTCCCTGAGTATGCACCGTTGCGAAAGTTCTTCGTGCTGAGACACCACGTGATGATCGGGTGTGATAGGCTCTACGTTCAAATACAACGGGTGCAAAATAGTTGCACACGCGGAATACTCAGGTTAAACTTGACAAGCCTAGCATATGCAGATATGGCCTCGGAACACTGAGACCGAAAGGTCGAGCGTGAATCATATATTAGATATGATCAACATAGTGATGTTCACCATTGAAACTACTCCATCTCACATGATGATCGGACATGGTTTAGTTGATTTGGATCACCTGATCACTTAGAGGATTAGAGGGATGTCTATCTAAGTGGGAGTTCTTAAGTAATATGATTAATTGAACTTAAATTTATCATGAACTTAGTACCTGATAGTATTTTGCTTGTATATGTTGATTGTAGATAGATGGCCCGTGCTGTTGTTCCGTTGAATTTTAATGCGTTCCTTGAGAAAGCAAAGTTGAAAGATGATGGTAGCAATTACACGGACTGGGTCCGTAACTTGAGGATTATCCTCATTGCTGCACAGAAGAATTATGTCCTGGAAGCACCGCTAGGTGCCAAACCTGCTGCAGGAGCAACACCAGATGTTATGAATGTCTTGCAGAGCAAAGCTGATGACTACTCGATAGTTCATTGTGCCATGCTTTACGGCTTAGAACCGGGACTTCAACGACGTTTTGAACGTCATGCAGCATATGAGATGTTCCAGGAGTTGAAGTTAATATTTCAAGAAAATGCCCGGATTGCGAGATATGAAGTCTCCAATAAGTTCTACAGCTGTAAGATGGAGGAGAATAGTTCTGTCAGTGAGCATATACTCAGAATGTCTGGGTATAACATTCACTTGATTCAACTAGGAGTTAATCTTCTGGGTGATAGCATCATTGACAGAATTCTTCAATCACTGCCACCAAGCTACAAGAGCTTCATGATGAACTATAACATGCAAGGGATGGATAAGACAATTCCCGAGCTCTTCGCAATGCTAAAGGCTGCGGAGGTAGAAATCAAAAAGGAGCATCAAGTGTTAATGGTCAATAAGATCACCAGTTTCAAGAAAAAGGGCAAAGGGAAGAAGAAGGGGAACTTCAAGAAGAACATCAAACAAGTTGCTGCTCAAGAGAAGAAACCTAAGTCTGGACCTAAGCCTGAGACTGAGTGCTTCTACTGCAAGCAAACTGGTCACTGGAAGCGGAACTGCCCCAAGTATTTGGCGGATAAGAAGGATGGCAAGGTGAACAAAGGTATATGTGATATACATGTTATTGATGTGTACCTTACTAATGCTCGCAGTAGCACCTGGGTATTTGATACTGGTTCTGTTGCTAATATTTGCAATTCGAAACAGGGACTACGGATTAAGCGAAGATTAGCTAAGGACGAGGTGACGATGCGCGTGGGAAATGGTTCCAAAGTTGATGTGATCGCGGTCGTCACGCTACCTCTACATCTACCTTCAGGATTAGTTTTAGACCTGAATAATTGTTATTTGGTGCCAGCGTTGAGCATGAACATTATATCTGGATCTTGTTTGATGCGAGACGGTTATTCATTTAAATCAGAGAATAATGGTTGTTCTATATATATGAGTAATATCTTTTATGGTCATGCACCCTTGAAGAGTGGTCTATTTTTGTTAAATCTCGATAGTAGTGATACACATATTCATAATATTGAAGCCAAAAGATGCAGAGTTGATATTGATAGTGCAACTTATTTGTGGCACTGCCGTTTAGGTCATATCGGTGTAAAGCACATGAAGAAACTCCATACTGATGGACTTTTGGAACCACTTGATTATGAATCACTTGGTACTTGCGAACCGTGCCTCATGGGCAAGATGACTAAAACGCCGTTCTCCAGAACTATGGAGCGAGCAACAGATTTATTGGAAATCATACATACAAATGTATGTGGTCCGATGAATGTTGAGGCTCGCGGCGGGTATCGTTATTTTCTCACCTTCACAGATGATTTGAGCAGATATGGGTATATCTACTTAATGAAACATAAGTCCGAAACATTTGAAAAGTTTAAAGAATTTCAGAGTGAAGTTGAAAATCATCGTAACAAGAAAATAAAGTTTCTACGATCTGATCGTGAAGGAGAATATTTGAGTTACGAGTTTGGTCTTCATTTGAAACAATGCGGAATAGTTTCGCAACTCACGCCACCTGGAACACCACACCGTAATGGTGTGTCCGAATGTCGTAATCGTACTTTACTAGATATGGTGCGATCTATGATGTCTTTTACTGATTTACCGCTATCATTTTGGGGTTATGCTTTAGAGACGGCTGCATTCACGTTAAATAGGGCACCATCAAAATCCGTTGAGACGACGCCTTATGAACTGTGGTTTGGCAAGAAACCAAATTTGTCGTTTCTTAAAGTTTGGGGCTGCGATGCTTATGTGAAAAAGCTTCAACCTGATAAGCTCGAACCCAAATCGGAGAAATGTGTCTTCATAGGATACCCAAAAGAAGCTGTTGGGTACACCTTCTATCACAGATCTAAAGGCAAGACTTTTGTTGCTAAATTTGGATCCTTTCTAGAGAAGGAGTTTCTCTCGAAAGAAGTGAGTGGGAGGAAATTAGAACTGGATGAGGTAATAGTACCTGCTCCCTTATTGGAAAATAGTTCATCACAGAAACCGGTTCCTGTGACGTCTACACCAATTAGTGAGGAAGTTAATGATGATGATCATGAAACTTCAGATCAAGTTGTTACTGAACCTCGTAGGTCAACCAGAGTAAGATCCGCACCAGAGTGGTACGATAACCCTGTTCTGGAGGTTATGTTACTAGACCATGACGAACCTACGAACTATGAAGAAGCGATGGTGAGCCCAGATTCCGCAAAATGGCTGGAGGCCATGAAATCTGAGATGGGATCCATGTATGAGAACAAAGTGTGGACTTTGGTTGACTTGCCCGATGATCGGCAAGCCATCGAGAATAAATGGATCTTCAAGAAGAAGACTGAAGCTGACGGTAATGTTACTGTCTATAAAGCTCGACTTGTTGCAAAAGGTTTTCGACAAGTTCAAGGGATTGACTACGATGAGACCTTCTCACCCGTAGCGATGCTTAAGTCTGTCCGAATCATGTTAGCAATTACCGCATTTTATGATTATGAAATTTGGCAAATGGATGTCAAAACTGCATTCCTGAATGGATTTCTGGAAGAAGAGTTGTATATGATGCAACCGGAAGGTTTTGTCGATCCAAAGGGAGCTAACAAAGTGTGCAAGCACCAGCGATCCATTTATGGACTGGTGCAAGCCTCTCGGAGTTGGAATAAACGCTTTGATAGTGTGATCAAAGCATTTGGTTTTATACAGACTTTTGGAGAAGCCTGTATTTACAAGAAAGTGAGTGGGAGCTCTGTAGCATTTTTGATATTATATGTGGATGACATATTGCTGATTGGAAATGATATAGAATTTCTGGATAGCATAAAGGGATACTTGAATAAGAGTTTTTCAATGAAGGACCTCGGTGAAGCTGCTTACATATTGGGCATCAAGATCTATAGAGATAGATCAAGACGCTTAATTGGACTTTCACAAAGCACATACCTTGACAAAGTTTTGAAGAAGTTCAAAATGGATCAAGCAAAGAAAGGGTTCTTGCCTGTGTTACAAGGTGTGAAGTTGAGTAAGACTCAATGCCCGACCACTGCAGAAGATAGAGAGAAGATGAAAGATGTTCCCTATGCTTCAGCCATAGGCTCTATCATGTATGCAATGCTGTGTACCAGACCTGATGTGTGCCTTGCTATAAGTTTAGCAGGGAGGTACCAAAGTAATCCAGGAGTGGATCACTTGACAGCGGTCAAGAACATCCTGAAATACCTGAAAAGGACTAAGGATATGTTTCTCGTTTATGGAGGTGACAAAGAGCTCATCGTAAATGGTTACGTTGATGCAAGCTTTGACACTGATCCGGACGATTCTAAATCGCAAACCGGATACGTGTTTACATTGAACGGTGGAGCTGTCAGTTGGTGTAGTTCCAAACAAAGCGTCGTGGCGGGATCTACGTGTGAAGCCGAGTACGTAGCTGCTTCGGAAGCAGCAAATGAAGGAGTCTGGATGAAGGGGTTCATATCCGATCTAGGTGTCATACCTAGTGCATCGGGTCCAATGAAAATATTTTGTGACAATACTGGTGCAATTGCCTTGGCAAAGAAATCCAGATTTCACAAGAGAACCAAGCACATCAAGAGACGCTTCAACTCCATCCAGGATCTAGTCCAGGTGGGAGACATAGAAATTTGCAAGATACATACGGATCTAAATGTTGCAGACCCATTGACTAAGCCTCTTCCACGAGCAAAACATGATCAACACCAAGGCTCCATGGGTGTTAGAATCATTACTGTGTAATCTAGATTATTGACTCTAGTGCAAGTGGGAGACTGAAGGAAATATGCCCTAGAGGCAATAATAAAGTTATTATTTATTTTCCTTATATCATGATAAATGTTTATTATTCATGCTAGAATTGTATTAACCGGAAACATAATACTTGTGTGAATACATAGACAAATAGAGTGTCACTAGTATGCCTCTACTTGACTAGCTCGTTGATCAAAGATGGTTATGTTTCCTAGCCATTGACATGAGTTGTCATTTGATTAACGGGATCACATCATTAGGAGGATGATGTGATTGACTTGACCCATTCCTTTAGCTTAGCACTCGATTGTTTAGTATTCTGCTATTGCTTTCTTCATGACTTATACATGTTCCTATGACTATGAGATTATGCAACTCCCGTTTACCGGAGGAACACTTTGTGTGCTACCAAACGTCACAACGTAACTGGGTGATTATAAAGGTGCTCTATAGGTGTCTCCAAAGGTACTTGTTGGGTTAGCGTATTTCGAGATTAGGATTTGTCACTCCGATTGTCGGAGAGGTATCTCTGGGCCCACTCGGTAATGCACACCACTATAAGCCTTGCAAGCATTGCAACTAATGAGTTAGTTGCGGGATGATGTATTACGGAACGAGTAAAGAGACTTGCCGGTAACGAGATTGAACTAGGTATTGAGATACCGACACTCGAATCTCGGGCAAGTAACATACCGATGACAAAGGGAACAACGTATGTTGTTATGCGGTCTGACCGATAAAGATCTTCGTAGAATACGTAGGAGCCAATATGGGCATCCAGGTCCCGCTATTGGTTATTGACCAGAGAGGTGTCTCGGTCATGTCTACATAGTTCTCGAACCCGTAGGGTCCGCACGCTTAACGTTCGTTGATGATATAGTACTATGAGTTATGTATGTTGGTGACCGAATGTTGTTCGGAGTTTTGGATGAGATCACGGATATGACGAGGAACTCCGGAATGGTCTGGAAGTAAAGATTGATATGTGGATAGTAGTGTTTGATCTCCGGAAAGGTTCCGGAATCCATCGGAAGGGGTTCCGGATGTTTCCCGAAATGTTTGGGCACGAGAACACTTTATCTGGGCCAAAGGGGAAAGCCCATGAGGTTTTTGGAAAGCGCAAAAGGAAGTTTTGCGGAGTCCAGGGGCCAGACGCCAGGGTCCCTGGCGTCTGGGTCCAGACGCCGGGAACCCTGGCGTCTGGCCCTGGACTCCGAGAGGACTCTTGCCTTTCGGGTGAAACCGACTTTGTGGATGCTTTTACTCCAAGTTTCGACCCCAAGGCTCAACATATAAATAGAGGGGTAGGGCTAGCACCCAAGACACATCAAGAAACACCAAGCCGTGTGCCGGCAACCCCGTCCCCTCTAGTTTATCCTTCGTCATAGTTTTCGTAGTGCTTAGGCGAAGCCCTGCAGAGATTGTTCTTCACCAACACCGTCACCACGCCGTCGTGCTGCTGGAACTCATCTACTACTTCGCCCCTCTTGCTGGATCGAGAAAGGCGAGGACGTTATCGAGCTGAACGTGTGCAGAACTCGGAGATGCCGTGCGTTCGGTACTTGGATCGGTCGGATCGTGAAGACGTACGACTACATCAACCGCGTTGATAAAACGCTTCCGCTTACGGTCTACGAGGGTACGTAGACAACACTCTCCCCTCTCGTTTCTATGCATCACCATGATCTTGCATGTGCGTAGGAAAATTTTGAAATTACTATGTTCCCCAACACGATGCTCCAAAGGTAACATAGGTGATGGTGCTTCTCTTGTCCCACTAGTGGACTATCTCACGAATGATTGCTTGCATGATGTTGATCCACCTATTCCCATGCTTCATGCTAGTGCGACTTCTTCATGTCACGACTTACCAATTTATGATGAATATTATGATGAGCATGTTGAATTGCCTAGTTGTGATGCTATGTTCCATAGGATATCATGTGAAAATTCTATAGGTCACGTCATGTTTGACAATCCTTTGAACTTGTCATATGCTATGAGTGAGATCTCCCATATTGCATCTTTTCAATCTCAACATAGTAACTATGCATGCCCCAGTAAAATAAATCCCATTTGCACTTATGGCATAGATGACAAGATGATGGTCATTGGCTTTTGTTTTTCATGTGATGATATTGCCATGCTTCCTTTACATGGTTCGCGCAATTCATCTACTATACCATGCCATGATCACATTGTTTCAAATATGCTTTGTTTTGAATGTTGTCAATATTCTCCATGTGATGTTTCAACTATTGCTCATGAGGAGACCCCCATAGTTTCCTCATACATATTAGGAGATTTTGATGCATTCCATACTTTGCATGATTCCCATGATAGTGTACACCATATGCATTCCATGAATAACAATGCTCTACATATTTGTCATGATGCATTACACAATTTGAGTCTCCATTATGCTATACATAACAACAAACCTCTCATGATGGATGACATGTTTCTATATCACGCATCTCATTTATTGAGCATAGGCTATTTTGTACTAACCAACACATGCACGCATGCATCATGATGGATGATGTGTACATATACCACACACACACAATTTTCCCTTTGCTTTTGTTTTGTGTAGGTGCTCAAGATCAACTGTCAACCTCACAATCTCATGAGTTGACGAAACGAGCTCCTGAGAGCAACGATGATTTGGGATCTCGTGGACTATCCTTACCACTATTCCCTTCACGCAAGAACTACGCGCATCTCTTCTACTTGGCTCTCACACGGCTATGGGCTATATATCACTTGTTACCTTATGCCCATACTATCGTGTTCCCTTTGCATGTTATGCCTCTTTACATGATTTTGCCATGCAATTGTGACCCTTGTTTGCATCTACCCATGATTCACAATTATGATACTCCTATGTGTATTTGCATGCTTGGTGGAGATCCTTGTTGCTATTACCATGCTTTCCTTGTGCCTCATGCTATTGTTGATTCTTGTGTTGGGAGAGTCATGATGTCCCATTGCTATTTACATATGGCCTCTCGCCAATACATTGATGATATCTTGCTCATATCTTGCCTTCATGCTTGTGATATGTCTTGCGCATTATTCATGACCACCATTTGCACACATGACATGATTCCTTCTAGTACGTTGCATCTTCACACTACTAGCTTGCTTGACTTTATCACTATGATTACTTGCTTGGTTGCATCACCCATGTTCCACTCTTACTCGCTTTCTTGGGTTGATGACATATATGTTCATGCCTCTCACTTTATTTGTCTTGATCAATGTCTCTTGTCTCCATTAGTGGCATCTCTCATATTCCCTTGTATTGAGTGCCAACTTGCTATGCTTATTGATCGTGGAGACTTGGACATCTTACTTGTGATGCATGCTTGTTTGATTGAGCCTATTGTATTTGGTTGTTCTCGCATCATATGCCTCCATACTATGAAATGCTCCCTTGTTCTTTCTTATGATGAGCATGATGCATACACTTGTTGGGTATCTTACCACACGAATGCTAGGTTTTGAATTTCCGCTAACCTCATTTGTTTTTCCGAGTGTTTGTCATGTTCTTGTGTTTTGAAGGATTCACAAGGTGGTACCATCACGAGACAACTTGGTCATGTGAAGGCGTACACGATGCGCGACACCAACCTTTTCGACACTCTCATAAAGGTGAACTCCTTCCCTTTGAGCCATCCTCAATTACGCATATTGGATGGGTCATTCTTTCATTGTTGTTTCCTTCTTGTTGCATACATGATACATCTCGCGAACGGAGGAGCAACATTGGAGATTGGCTCTATGGACCTTCACATTGAGGAGCGTTCGGACTTATTGGATGAACCTCCGGAACTCCACTCATGCCACGACATCTAGCATTGGTACACCAACACTCCTTTGACACATTGCACCAACACATCCATATTTGTTGATTGTGCTACCACATGTCATGCTCGATGGACATATCATACTCACCACAAGTTTGCACCCTATGCATGGATTGACTCACATTATGCTTGCCTTGTTGCAACAATTTCCATGTCATCCATGATATATGAGCTTGTACATTTCCTTAGAAAATTTGTTGTGATCTTCCTTCATGGCATATTCATACATAATGATAATATTGCCCACCATCAATTGCATGATCACATAGTCACATTGAGCAAGAATTACCATGTTCATGTTTTTGATAAACCGTCCCATTATGACATCATTTTGCACAATGGTTGCATTGATCACATTCACAATACATTTGTGTGCACAATGAATGATTTTGCTTCCATGAATGCTTTGCATATCATTCTAGATCATCTTGATAAGCTTCATGCGCTTTGTCACGAACAATCTTGCCTCACGGACTCATTCTTCTATGATGGACACTTCGTGTGCGCTAACCATCGTATTTCCAAGTGTACTTTGTGTTTGCAAATTTTGCATGTACCACATACCGGAGACACCTTGGAGTACTTGGATTGCGCCATGTTTTCAACTCCGTCCAACTACAAGTTCGTCCACGACAACTGTTTCCATGGTGATGAGGATCACGATCCGAGGTCGGATCTTTCCCAAGGGGGAGGAGATGATGCGGAGCATCCCACGTTCATCCCCATCTACACTCCGACTACTCTCCAAACCTCAAGAGGACATACGACGAGACCTCAAACTTACGCCATTGGACACAAGGTGAACTTGCTCCTCTTTGAACCATCACTTTCTACATGTGAGACATGGCTACTACCTCAAACGTGTGAGCTATGCATGTCCAGGAACCAGGAGGAAGTCCATGGATCAGCTAGGAGCATTGGACAAGACGGCGAGGACACCAAGCGCGAGGAACAAGAGGAAGGCCTGACAACAAGTCACAGCCACCGGACGACCGGTCCTTACCGGACGTCCGACGCCTGGAGGTTCAGCCTGCCAGAACAGCTACAACCGAGGAACTCTACAGCGACCGAACGACCGACCGAGACCGGACGTCCGACACGTCCCAGGCCCCGGACGACCGAGCACCACCGGGCGACCGGTGCCACGGCGACAGAAGTAAAATAGCGGAAGTCAGAAGACTTCCGGACGACCGGCTCTTCGTGAGCCTCTGGGCGTCCGACATCCACCGGACGTCCGACGCATGCCTATGCGCAGCCGCGGGCCTTGGGCCTTGTAACTCTCCCCCACTTACCCCTTCGTGGCTCTAGACTATAAATAGACCTCCCCCTCATCCTTTCTAGGGTTAGCATTGGTTTAGCTCATAAGTGAGATAGAGCTTTGCTCATCCATACGGATCTACTCCACGAGAGAGACCGTGGCCCCTCTACAGAGAAGATCCTCGTTGGATTCAAGACCCCCTCTTGGGTGGCCCCATCAAGACCTCCTTACGGAGAAGAACCGGGTACCATATGTATCGTCCTTTGTTGACTTTGGATCTTGTATCTCCTCTCGTGTTCCGAGGATCTAGCATATGTGTGACCGTATCTCGTTGGTTTGAGAGTTCCTCTTGTGTTTTCCCTCGTTTTCTCCTCGTGTTCTTCGTGTTCTTAGTTGGGATGCACTCCTTTCATGAAAGATCGGCCGTATAGGGTTCCACTCTACATCAGTGGTGCGAAAATAAACTAGTGGGGTGGGGGGAGGGGACAAAAAAAACCCAGCGAAAATAAACCATTGAGACTATTCACCAACTCAGACATTAGGAGTAGAGATTCGGCGGTATTGTGGGATGAAGCGGCCCGGACCAACCTTACATGTCCACACACATGAGACTGGTTCCACCGACAGACATGCAACTAGTTTTGCATTAAGGTGGCTGGCGGGTGTCTGTTTCTCCTACTTTAGTTGAATCAAATTTGACTACGGCCGGTCCTTGAAGATGGTTAAAACATCAAACTTGATAAATCACCGTTGTGGTTTTTGCCGTAGGTAATAACGGTTCTTGCTAGAAGCCCGTAGCAGCCACGTAAAACTTGCAGGGTGTGTTGTGATATGATACGGTCAAGACATGATGTGATATACGTTGTTGTATGAGATGATCATTTTTTGTAAATTTATCGGCAACCGGCAGGAGCCTTATGGTTGTCTCTTTATTGTATGAAATGCAATCGCCATGTAATTGCTTTACTTTATCGCTATGCATTAGCAATAGTTGGCGAGACGACCACGACACAACGATGGAGATCAAGGTGTCGAGCCGGTGACGATGGAGATCATGACGATGCTTTGGAGATGGAGATCAAAAGCACAAGATGATGATGGCCATATCATGTCACATATTTCGATTGCGTGTGATGTTTATCCTTTATGCATCTTATTTTGCTTAGAACCGTGGTAGCATTATAAGATGATCCCTTCACTAAATTTCAAGATAAAAGTGTTCTCCCCGAGTATGCACCGTTGCTAAAGTTCATTGTTTCGAAGCACCTCGTGATGATCGGGTGTGATAGACTCTATGTTCACATACAATGGGTGTAAAACAGTTTTGCACATGCAGAATACTAGGGTTAAACTTGACGAGCCTAGCATGTACAGACATGGTCTCGGAACACTGGAGACTGAAAGGTCGAACGTGAGTCATATAGTAGATATGATCAACATAGAGATGTTCACCATTGATGACTATCCCATCTCACGTGATGATCGGACATGGGTTGGTTGATTTGGATCACGTACCACTTAGATAACTTGAGGGATATTTATTTAAGTGGGAGTTCATTTGTAATTTTGATTAATTGAACTTAATTTATCATGAACTTAGTCCTGATAGTATTTGCATATATATGTTGTAGGTCGATGGCCCATGCTACCGTTCCCCTGAATTTTAATGTGTTCCTAGAGAAAGCTAAGTTTAAAGATGATGGTAGCAGCCGTTGGGAAATGTTGCATGGAAAACAAAAAAATTTCTACGCACACGCAATGATCTATCCATGGCTATGCATAGCAACGAGGGAGAGAGTGTGTCTACGTACCCTCGTAGACCGTAAGCGAAAGCGTTTATTCAACGCGGTTGATGTAGTCGTACACCTTCGTGATCTGCCCGATCAAGTACCGAACGCACGACACCACCGCGTTTTGCACACGTTCAGCTCGGTGTCGTCCTCGCCATCTTGATCCAGCAAGCGGGACGAGTTAGTAGATGAGTTCCGTCAGCATAACGGCGTGGTGACGGTGGTGGTGAAGCAATCCCGCAGGGCTTCGCCTAAGTACTACGACGATCTAGAGCGGAGGAGTAAACTAGAGGCGGAGGGGTGCCGACACACGGCGTGGAATAAGCTGTGTATTGTGTGGCACCCCTCCCCACATATATATAGGTGTGGGAGGGGAGGAGGCAGCCCTAGGGCGCGTCCAATAGGGCCGGCGGCCACCCTAGGGTTTTCCTAGTGGTGCGCCACCCCTTCCATATATTGCACAATGGAGAAGGAAAGGGGAGAGGCGCCCCCTCTCTTTCCATTCTCCCTTCCGGAGATATGGTAAGAGGAGGTGGCGCCTCCCCCTTCCATCTAATTGGGGTTGGCTGCCTTAAAGGGGGCGCACCAGCCCATGTGGGCTGGTGTATTCCCTCTACATGGCCCAATAAGTCCCAATACTCTCCCAGTGCTTCCGGAAACCCTTCCGGTATTCCGATAACTTTCCGGTGCATTCCAAAACCATTCCGGAGACCAAATAGCATCGTGCTATATATCAGTCTTTATCTCTGGACCATTCCGGAGCTCCTCGTCATGTCCGTGATCTCATCCGGGACTCCAAACAACATTCGGTCACCAAACCACATAACTCATATAATACCAAATCGACATCGAACGTTAAGCGTGCGGACCCTACGGGTTCGAGAACTATGTAGACATGACCGAGACACCTCTCTGGCAATAACCAATAGCGGAACCTGGATGCCCATATTGGTTCCTACATATTCTACGAAGATCTTTATCGGTCGAACCGTTATGACAACATACACAATTCCCTTTGTCTGTCGGTATGTTACTTGCCCGAGATTCGGTCGTCGGTATCTCTATACCTAGTTCAATCTCGTTACCGGCAAATCTCTTTACTCGTTTCATAATACATCATCTCGTGACTAACTCATTAGTCATTTGCTTGCAAGTTTTATTATGATGTGTATTACCGAGAGGGCCCAAAGATACCTCTCCGATACTCAGAGTGACAAATCCTAATCTCGATTCACGCCAACCCAACAAAACACCTTCGGAGATACCTATAGAGCATCTTTATAATCACCCAGTTACGTTGTGACGTTTGATAGCACACAAGGCACTCCTACGGTATTCGGGAGTTGCATGATCTCATAGTCAAAGGAATATGTATTTGACATGCATGAAAGCAGTAGCAATAAACTATATGATCAAATGCTAAGCTAACGGATGGGTCTTTTCCATCACATTATTCTCATAATGATGTGATCCCGTTATCAAATGACAACTCATGTCCATGGTTAGGAAACCTTAACCATCTTTGATTAACGAGCTAGTCTTGTAGAGGCTTACTAGGGACACGGTATTTGTTTATGTATTCACACATGTATTTAGGTTTCCGGTTAATACAATTCTAGCATGAATAATAAACCTTTATCATGAATAAGGAAATATAAAATAATAGCAACTTTATTATTGCCTCGAGGACATATTTCCATCAGTCTCCCACTTGCACTAGAGTCAATAATCTAGTTCACACCGCCATGTGATTAACACCCAAAAGAGTTTACTAGAGTCTATAATCTAGTTCATATCGCCATGTGAACATCCAAAGAGTTTACGAGAGTCAATAATCTCACATCGTTTATGTGATTAGCACTCTAAGGTATGATCATGTTTTGCTTGTGAGAGAGTTTTAGTCGACGAGTCTGTCTCATCCAGATCCGTATGCATTTTGCAAATTTCTATGTCTGCAATGCTCTGCATGGAGCTACTCTACCTAATTGCTCCCACTTTCAATATGTATCCAGATTGGGACTTAGAGTCATCTGGATCGGTGTCAAATCTTGCATCGACGTAACCCTTTACGACGAACTCTTTATCACCTCCATAACCGAGAAACATTTCCTTATTCCTCTATGGATAATTTTGACCGCTCTCTAGTGATGTACTCGTGGATCACTATTGTACCCCCTTGCCAAACTCATGGCAAGGTACATAATAGGTTTGGTACACAACATGGCATACTTTACAGAACCTATGGCTACGGCATAGGGAATAACTTTCATTCTCTCTCTATCTTCTGCCGTGGTCGGGCTTTGAGTCTTACTCAACTTCACACCTTACAATACAGGCTAGAAATCCTTCTTTGACTGATCCATTTTGAACTCCTTCAAAATCTTGTCAAGGTACGTACTCATTGAAAATCCTATTAAGCGTCTTGATCTATCTCTATAGATCTTGATGCCCAATATATAAGTAGCTTCACCGAGGTCTCTTATTGAAAAACTCTTATTCAAGTATCCTTTTATGCTATTTAGAAATTCTACATCATTTCCAGTCAATAATATGTCATCCACATATAATATTAGAAATGCTACAGAGCTCCCACTCAATTTCTTGTAAATACAGGCTTCACCGTAAGTCCGTATAAAACCATATGCTTTGATCACCTCATCAAAGCGTATATTCCAACTCCAAGATGCTTGCACCAGTCCATAGATGGATCGCTGGAGCTTGCACACTTTGTTAGTACCTTTAGGTTCAACAAAACCTTCTGGTTGCATCATATACAACTCTTCTTTGAGATATCCATTAAGGAATGCAGTTTTGACATCCATTTGCCATATTTGATAATCATAAAATGTGGCAATTGCTAACATGATTTAGACGGACTTAAGCATCGCTGCGGGTGAGAAGGTCTCATCGTAGTCAACCCCTTGAACTTGTCGAAAACCTTTTGCGACAAGTCGAGCTTTGTAGACAGTAACATTACCATCAACGTCAATCTTCTTATTGAAGATCCATTTATTCTCTATGGCTCGCTGATCACCGGGCAAGTCCACCAAAGTCCACACTTTGTTCTCATACATGGATCCTATCTCAGATTTCATGGCCTCAAGCCATTTATCGGAATCTGGGCTCATCATAGCTTCTTCATATTTCGTAGGTTCGCCATGGTCTAGTAACATGACTTCCAGAACAGGATTACCGTACCACTCTGGTGCGGATCGTTCATGATTATCATCATTAGCTTCCTCTCTAGTTGGTGTAGGCATCACTAGAACAGTTTTCTGTGATGAGCTACTTTCCAATTCAAGAAAAGGTACAATTACCTCATCAAGTTCTACTTTCCTCCCACTCAGTTCTTTCGAGAGAAACTCCTTATCTAGAAATGTTCCATTCTTGGCAACAAAGATCTTGCCTTTGGATCTGTGGTAGAAGGTGTACCCAATTGTTTCCTTAGGGTATCCTATGAAGACGCACTTCTCCGATTTGGGTTCCAGCTTATCAGGCTGAAGCCTTTTGACATAAGTGTCGCAACCCCAAACTTTAAGAAACGATAGCTTAGGTTTCTTGCCAAACCACAGTTCATACGGTGTCATCTCAACGGATTTAGATGGTGCCCTAATTAACGTGAATGCAGCTGTCTCTAATGTATAACCCCAAAACGATAGTGGTAAATTGGTAAGAGACATCATAGATTGCACCATATCTAATAAAGTACGGTTACGACGTTCGGATACACCATTACACTGTGGTGTTCCAGGTGGCGTGAGTTGTGAAACTATTCCACATTGTTTTAAATGAAGGCCAAACTCATAACTCAAATATTTTCCTCCGCGATCAGATAGTAGAAACTTTATTTTCTTGTTACGATGATTCTCCACTTCACTCTGAAATTCTTTGAAGTTTTCAAATGTTTCAGACTTGTGTTTCATTAAGTAGATATACCCATATCTACTCAAATCATCTGTGAAGGTCCGAAAATAATGATACCCGCCGCGTGCCTCAACACTCATCGGACCGCATACATCGATATGTATTATTTCCAATAAGTCATTGGCTCGCTGCATTGTTCCGGAGAACGGAGTTTTAGTCAACTTGCCCATGAGGCATGGTTCGCAAGTATCAAATGATTCATAATCAAGTGATTCCAAAAGTCCATCTGCATGGAGTTTCTTCATGCGCTTTACACCAATATGACCTAAACGGCAGTGCCACAAGTATGTTGCACTATCATTATCAACTTTGCATCTTTTGGCATCAATATTATGAATATGTGTATCACTACGATCGAGATTCAATAAACCATTCACATTGGGTGTATGACCATAGAAGGTTTTATTCATGTAAACAGAACAACAATTATTCTCTGGCTTAGATGAATAAACGTATTGCAATGAACATGATCTAATCATATTCATGCTCAACGCGAACACCAAATAACATTTATTTAGGCTCAACACTAATCCTGAAGGTAGAGAGTGTGCGCGATGGTGATCATATCAATGTTGGAAATACTTCCAACACACATCGTCACCTCGCCCTTAACTAGTCTCTGTTCATTCTGAAACTCCTGTTTCGAGTTACTACTCTTAGTAACCGAACCGGTATCAAATAGCCAGGGGCCACTACAAACGCTAGTAAAGCACACATCAATAACATGTATATCAAATATACTTTTGTTCACTTTGCCATCCTTCTTATCTGCCAAGTATTTCGAGAAGTTCCACTTCTAGTGATCATTTCCTTCGCAGTAGAAGCATTCAGTTTCAGGCTTGGGTCCAGCTTTGGGCTTCTTCACGGGAGTGGCAACTTGCTTGCCATTCTTCTTGAAGTTCCCTTTCTTTCCCTTGCCCTTTTTCTTGAAACCAGTGGTCTTGTTAACCACGAACACTTGATGCTCTTTCTTGATTTCTACCTTCGCCAATTTCAGCATCGTGAAGAGCTTGGGAATTGTTTTTGTCATCCCTTGCATATTATAGTTCATCACGAAGTTCTATTAGCTTGGTGATAGTGACTAGAGAACTTTGTCAATCACTATCTTATCTGGAAGATTAACTCCCACTTGATTCAAGTGATTGTAGTACCCCAGACATTCTGAGTACATGCTCATTGGCTGAGCTATTCTCCTCCATCTTGTAGGCAAAGTACTTGTTAGAGATCTCATACCTCTTGACACGGGCATGAATCTGAAATACCAATTTTCAGCGTTTGGAACATCTCATATGCTCTGTGGCGTCCAAAATGTTTTTCAAGTCCCGGTTCTAACTCGTAAAGCATGGCGCACTAAACTATCAAGTAATCATCATATCGAGCTTGCAAAACATTCGTAACGTCTGCATCTGCACCTACAACAGGTTTGTCACCTAGCAGTGCATCAAGGACATAATTCTTCTGTGCAGCAATGAGGATAATCCTCAGATCACGGACCCAGTCCGCATCATTGCTACTATCATCTTTCAACTTAGTTTTCTCTAGGAACATATCAAAAATAAACGAGGAGCTACATCACGAGCTATTGATCTACAACATAATTTGCAAATACTATCAGGACTAAGTTCATGATAAATTAAGTTCAATTAATCAAATTACTTAAGAACTCCCACTTAAATAGACACCCCAAGTCATCTAAGTGATACGTGATCCAAATCAACTAACCCATGTCCGATCATCACGTGAGATGGGGTAGTCATCAATGGTGAACATCTCTATGTTGATCATATCTACTATATGATTTACGTTCGACCTTTCGGTCTCCAGTGTTCCGAGGCCATGTCTGTACATGCTAGGCTCGTCAAGTTTAACCCGAGTATTCCGCCTGTACAAAACAGTCTTGCACCCATTGTATGTGAACGTAGAGTCTATCACACCCGATCATCATGTGGTGTCTCAACACGACGAACTATCGCAACGGTGCATACTCAGGGAGAACACTTATACCTTGAAATTTAGTGAAGGGATCATCTTATAATGCTACCGCCGTACTAAGCAAAATAAGATGCATAAAAGATAAACATCACATGCAGTCAAAAAATATGTGATATGATATGGCCATTATCATCTCGTGCTTTTGATCTCCATCTCCATCGTCACCAGCTCGACACCTTGATCTCCATCGTTGCATCATGGTCATCTCGCCAACTATTGCTTCTACAACTATCGCTAACGCATAGTGATAAAGTAAAGCAATTACATGGTGTTTGCATTTCATACAATAAAGAGAAAACCATAAGGCTCCTGCCGGTTGCCGATTACTTTACAAAACATGATCATCTCATATAATAACATTTATCACATCATGTCTTGACCATATCACATCACAAGAGACCCTGCAAAAACAAGTTAGACGTCCTCTACTTTGTTGTTGCAAGTTTTACGTGGCTGTTACGGGCTTCTAGCAAGAACCGTTCTTACCTACGGCAAAAACCACAACGTTGTTTCGTCAAGTTTGCTGTTTTAACCTTCTTAAAGGACCGTCCATAGTCAAATTCGATTCAACTAAAGTAGGAGAAACAGGCACCCGCCAGCCACCTTTATGCAAAACTAGTTGCATGTCTGTCGGTGGAACCGGTCTCATGTACATGGACATGTAAGGTTGGTCCGGGCCGCTTCATCCCACAATACCGCCGAATCAAAATAAGACGTTGGTGGTAAGCTAACTATCACCGCGCACAACTCTTTGTGTTCTACTCTTGCATATCATCTACGCATAGACCTGGCTCATGATACCACTGTTGGGAAACGTGGCATGGAAAACAAAAAAATTCTACGCACACGCAATGATCTATCCATGGAGATGCATAGCAACGAGGGAGAGAGTGTGTCTACGTAGCCTTGTAGACCGTAAACGGAAGCTTTTAATCAACGCGGTTGATGTAGTCATACACCTTTGCGATCCGCCGATCAAGTACCGAACGCACGGCACCTCCGTGTTCTGCACACTTTCAGCTCGGTGTCGTCCTCACCATCTTGATCCAGCAAGCGGGATGAGGTAGTAGATGAGTTCTATCAGCATAACGACATGGTGATGATGGTGGTGAAGCAATCCCACAGGGCTTCACCTAAGCACTTTGATGATCTAGAGCGGAGGAGTAAACTAGAGGCTGAGGGGTGCCGACACACGGCGTGGAATAAGCTATGTATTGGGTGGCACCCCTACCCACATATATATAGGTGTGGGAGGGGAGGAGGTAGCCCTAGGACGCCTCCAATAGGGCCGGCGGCCACCCTAGGGTTTTCCTAGTGGTGCGCCCCCCTCTTCTATATATTGCACAGGGGAGAAGGAAAGGGGATATGCGCCCCTCTCTTTCCTTTCTCCCTTCCGGAGATATGGTAAGAGGAGGTGGCGCCTCTGAGGGAGTCCTGGAGTAAGGGGTCCTCGGGCGTCCGGGCTGTTAGACATGGGCCAAACTGATGGGTTGTGAAGATGCAAGACCGAAGGCTCTTACCCGTGTCCGGATGGGACTCTCCTTGGCATGGAAGGCAAGCTTGGCATCCAAATATGAAGATTCCTTTCTCTGTAAGCGACTTTGTACAACCCTAGTTCCCTCCGGTGTCTATATAAACCGGAGGGCTTAGTCCGTAGGGACAATCATAATCATACATGCTAGACTTCTAGGGTTTTAGTCATTACGATCTCGTGGTAGATCAACTCTTGTAATACTCATATTCATCAAGATCAATCAAGCAGGAAGTAGGGTATTACCTCCATAGAGAGGGCCCGAACCTGGGTAAACATCGTGTCCCCTGTCTCCTGTTACCATCGACCTTAGACGCACAGTTCAGGACCCCCTACCCGAGATCCTCCGGTTTTGACACCGACATTGGTGCTTTCATTGAGAGTTCCGCTGCGTCGTCTGCAAAAGGTTTGATGGCTTCGCCAGTCATCTACAACAATGCCGTCCAGGGGGAAGTCTTCCTCCCCAGACAGATCTTCATCTTCGGCAGCTTCGCACTACGGGCCAACTCGCTTGGCCATCTAGAGCAGATCGACAGCTACTCCCCTGGCCATCAGGTCAGCTTTGGAAGCTTGAACTACGTTGCTGGTATCTGCAAAGACTTGATCTTCGATGGGTTCGCGCCCACGGCAGCCGCTCCCTGCCACCGCGATGAACATGACTTAGATCTGTCATCGGACCACACCTAGGAGATAGCACCTGTAACTGCTCTGGCCCTAGATCCGGAGCAGATCGCGCCATCCGAGGACGGGAAGCTCAACCCCGCCACAGAAGCCGCAGGCTCAACGGCGTTGGAGCCGCACACAGACCCAACCTCGGGTGGGATCTGCGCCACCGGACCCTCGGACTCGTTTCCGACTATAGGTTCTGAACCACGTGCGTCCGCATACGTCGAGCTTGGTCGGACATCGATCGTCGAATTCAGTGATAACCCACAAGTATAGGGGATCGCAACAGTTTTCGAGGGTAGAGTACTCAACCCAAATTTATTGATTCGACACAAGGGGAGCCAAAGAATATTCTCAAGTATTAGCATTTGAGTTGTTAATTCAACCACACCTGGATAACTTAGTATCTGCAGCAAAGTGTTTAGTAGCAAAGTAGTATGGAAGTAATGGTAACGGTAGCAAAAGTAATATTTTTGGGTTTTATAGTGATTGTAACAGTAGCAACGGAAAAATAAATAAGCGAAAAACAATATGTGAAAAGCTCGTAGGCATTGGATCGGTGAAGGAGAATTATGCCAGATGCAGTTCATCATGTAACAACCATAACATAGGGTGACACAGAACTAGCTCCAATTCATCAATGTAATGTAGGCATGTATTCCAAATATAGTCATACGTGCTTATGGAAAATAACTTGCATGACATCTTTTGTCCTACCCTCCCGTGGCAGCGGGGTCCTAGTGGAAACTAAGGGATACTAAGGCCTCCTTTTAATAGAGTACCAGACCAAAGCATTAACACATAGTGAATACATGAACTCCTCAAACTACGGTCATCACCAGGAGTGGTCCCGATTATTGTCACTTCGGAGTTGCCGGATCTTAACACATAGTAGGTGACTATAGACTTGCAAGATAGGATCAAGAACTCACATATATTCATGAAAACATAATAGGTTCAGATCTGAAATCATGGCACTAGGGCCCTAGTGACAAGCATTAAGCATAGCAAAGTCATAGCAACATCAATCTCAGAACATAGTGGATACTAGGGATCAAACCCTAAAAAAACTAACTCGATTACATGATAATCTCATCCAACCCATCACCGTCCACCAAGCCTACGATGGAATTACTCACGCACGGCCGTGAGCATCATGAAATTGGTGATGGAGGATGGTTGATGATGACGACGGCGACGGGTTCCCCTCTCCGGAGCCCCGAACGGACTCTGATACGTCTCTGTCGTATCTAGTTTTCCAAACACTTTTGCCCTTGTTTTGGACTCCAACTTGCATGATTTGAATGGAACTAACCCAGACTGACGCTGTTTTCAGCAGAATTGCCATGGTGTTATTTATGTGCAGAAACAAAAGTTCTCGGAATGACCTGAAACTCCACGGAACATCTTTTTGGAAAATATTAAAAATACTGGAAGAAAAATCCACATCAGGGGGCCCACACCCTGTCCACGAGGGTGGGGGCATGCCTGCCCCCCTGGGCGCGCCCCCTACCTCATGGGCCCCCTGACGCTCCACCGACCTCAACTCGAACTCCATATATTCACTTTCGGGGAAAAAATCAGAGAGAAGGATTCATCGCGTTTTACAATACGGAGCCGCCGCCAAGCCCTAAAACCTCTCGGGAGGGCTGATCTGGAGTCCGTTCGTGGCTCCGGAGAGGGGAATCCGTCGCCGTCGTCATCATCAACCATCCTCCATCACCAATTTCATGATGCTCACCGCCGTGCGTGAGTAATTCCATCGCAGGCTTGCTGGACGGTGATGGGTTGGATGAGATCTATCATGTAATCAAGTTAGTTTTGTTAGGGTTTGATCCCTAGTATCCACTATGTTCTGAGATTGATGTTGCTATGACTTTGCTATGCTTAATGCTTGTCACTAGGGCCCGAGTGCCATGATTTCAGATCTGAACCTATTATGTTTTGATGAATATATGCGAGTTCTTGATCCTATCTTGCAAGTCTATAGTCACCTACTATGTGTTATGATCCGGCAACCCCGAAGTGACAATAATCGGGACCACTCCTGGTGATGACCGTAGATTGAGGAGTTCATGTATTCACTATGTGTTAATGCTTTGGTCCGGTACTCTATTAAAAGGAGGCCTTAATATCCCTTAGTTTGCGCTAGGACGCCGCTGCCACGGGAGGGTAGGACAAAAGATGTCATGCAAGTTCTTTTCCATAAGCACGTATGACTATATTCGGAATACATGCCTACATTACATTGATGAATTGGAGCTAGTTCTGTGTCACCCTATGTTATGACTGTTACATGATGAACCGCATCGGGCATAATTCTCCATCACCGATCCAATGTCTATGAGCTTTTCCTATATTGTTCTCCGCTTATTTGCTTTTACGTTGCTACTGTTACAATCACTTCAAAACACCAAAAATATTACTTTTGCTATTGTTACCTTTGTTACCGTTACCACTACTATCATACTACTTTGCTACTAAATACTTTGCTGCAGATACTAAGTTATCCAGGTGTGGTTGAATTGACAACTCAACTGCTAATACTTGAGAATATTCTTTGGCTCCCCTTGTGTTGAATCAATAAATTTGGGTTGAATACTCTACCCTCGAAAACTGTTGCGATCCCCTATACTTGTGGGTTATCAAGACTATTTTCTGGCGCCGTTGCCGGGGAGCATAGCTCTATTCTTTGAGTCACTTGGGATTTATATCTGCTGGTCACTATGAGGAACTTGAAAGACGAGAAAACAAAAATTTATCCCTCAACTACGAGGGGAGGTAAGGAACTGCCATCTAGCTCTGCACTTGATTCACCTTCTGTTTTGAGTAAGCTTGCGACACCTAAACCTGCTTCTGCTATTAATTCTGATATGTCGCATGTCATTGATGATGCCACTTCTGCTATGCATGATACTTATGATGAAACTACTTCTATGCTTGATACTACTGTGCCACTTGGTGAATTTCATGATGAACAACTTGCTAGGGCTAGAGAGAATGACATTATTGAAACTGATAATATTGAAGATAGTGATGATGAAGACTCTCCCCCTAATAAATATGAATTGCCTGTTGTGCCTGAGGGTTATGTTCTGGATGAAGAATCTGCTAGAGCCATTCTTGCCTGCAATGATAGAAGTGATCTTAAGAAGTTATTAGCTAAATGGAAGCAGCAATCTCTTAATGCTAGAATGAAACCTGACCCTGCTTTTGCTACTTCACCTATCTGTGTTACTGATAAGGATTATGAATTCTCTGTTGATCCTGATATAATTACTTTGGTTGAATATGATCCTTTTTATGGCTATGAATCTGAAACTGTTGTGGCACATCTTACTAAATTAAATGATATAGCCATCCTGTTCACTAATGATGAGAGAACCCGCTACCTTTATATCCTTAAAATATTTCCGTTCTCATTAAAGGGTGATGCTAAGATATGGTTTAATTCTCTTGATCCTGGTTGTGTGCGTAGTCCCCAGGATATGATTTATTACTTCTTTGCTAAATATTTCCCCGCTCATAAGAAACAAGCTGCTTTGAGGGAAATATATAATCTTGTGCAAATTGAAGAAGAGAGTCTCCCACAAGCTTGGGGGAGGCTTCTCCGATTACTTAATGCTTTGCCTGATCATCCTCTGAAGAAAAATGAAATACTTGATATCTTTTATAATGGACTAACCGATGCTTCCAGAGATTACCTGGATAGTTGTGCTGGTTCTGTTTTCAGGGAAAGAACATCGGATGAAGCCGAAATTCTATTGAATAATATGTTGACAAATGAAAATAATTGGACACTTCCTGAGCCAACTCCTGAGCCTATTCCTAAACCAACTTCGAAGAAGAGGGGTGTTCTATTTCTCAGTCCTGAAGATATGCAAGAGGCAAAGAAATCCATGAAAGAAAAAGGTATTAAAGCTGAAGATGTTAAGAATTTACCTCCTATTGAAGAAATACATGGTCTTAATTTACTGCCTGTTGAAGAAACATATGATCTTAATCCATCACCTATTGGAGAAACTCGTAGTCTTGATAACCCGACACAGGTAGTAAAGGTAAATTCTCTCTATAGATTTGATGAAGGTGATATTCCTCACTATAAGTCTGCTAGACAATGCTTAGAAGAGTTTGATAATTTTATTGTCAAACAAGAAAACTTCAATGCTTATTTTGGTAGACAATTGAAATACAATTCCGATACGCTTGAATATTTGGGTGATTATATGTCTAGAGTTAAAGGTGAATTAAACTCATTACTAAACATGCTTCTATGGTTACCACTCAAGTAGAACAAGTATTTAAAGCTCAAAATGATTTGCTCAATGAATTGAATAGTAAGAATAATGATTATGCTGTTAGAGTGGCTACTAGAATTGGTAAAATGACTCAGGAACCTTTGTATCCTGAAGGACACCCTAAGAGAATTGAGCAAGATTCTCAGAGAAATAATATTGACACACCTAATCCTCCTAAAAAGAAGAAAAATAAAAATGATAGGACTTTGCATGCTTCTAGTGAACCTATTGCCGAACCACCTGAGAATCCAAATGATATTTCTATTTCTGATGCTGAAACACAATCTGGTAATGAACATGAATCTAGTGATAATATTAATGATAATGTTCATGATGATGCTCAACCTAGTAATGATAATGACGTAGAAATTGAACCTGCTGTTGATCTTGATAACCCACAATCAAAGAATCAACGTTATGATAAGAGAGACTTTGTTGCTAGGAAGCACGGTAAGGAAAGAGAACCTTGGGTTCAAAAACCCATGCCTTTTCCTCCCAAACCATCCAAGAAAAAGGATGATGAGGATTTTGAGCGCTTTGCTGAAATGATTAGACCTATCTTTTTGCGTACGCGATTAACTGATATGCTCAAAATGAATCCTTATGCTAAGTATATGAAAGAAATTGTTACTAATAAGAGGAAAATACCGGAAGCTGAAATTTCCACCATGCTTGCTAATTATAATTTTAAGGGTGGAATACCTAAGAAACTTGGAGATCCAGGAGTACCAACTATAGCATGCTCCATTAAAAGAAATTATGTTAAAACTGCTTTGTGTGATCTTGGAGCCGGTGTTAGTGTTATTCCTCTCTCTTTATACCGTAGACTTGATTTGAATAAATTGACACCTACTGAAATATCTTTGCAAATGGCTGATAAATCAACTGCTATACCTGTCGGTATTTGTGATGATGTGCCGTTGTGGTTGCAAACGTTACTATTTTAACGGACTTTGTTATTCTTGATATTCCCGAGGACGATAGTATGTCTATTATTCTTGGAAGACCCTTTCTGAATACTGCAGGGGCTGTTATTGATTACAACAAAGGCAATGTCACTTTTCATGTTAATGGTAATGAGCATACGGTACACTTTCCGAGGAAACAACCTCAAGTTCATAGTATCAACTCTATTGGAAAAAGTCCATCATTTATTGTTGGAGGTTTTGAATTTCCTCTTCCTACTGTCAAGAAGAAATATGATATTCTTATTATTGGTGATGTGCATATCCCCGTTGAGGTAACATAGTGTTATTCGAAATATCTCTGGTTCCATGTTAGTCGGAATGAGTTTGTTAACAAGACTTGATCAACCTTGTTAATGGATTCCTTTTGATGAGCATGAGATGGATGAAACTAGAAGGCACAACCTTCTGTACCCTCTTTCTACTTTCTGTTATTTAGTTGAAATAAAGTAAAAATAGTATTTTTCTGTCAATTTTCTGATTTATCTGTGCAATATAAATATACCCCGAAAATAAAAGTTCTCCAAACCCCCTGAAAATGGAATATGATTTTTTCTGGAATATTTGAGAATATCTGGCACTGAGAACACAACAGGGGGAGCAAGCACCTGGCCACGAGGGTCCAGGGCGCGCCCCCTGCCTCGTGGGCCCATGGTGGCTCCCCTCCACTTATTCCTGCACCCACACACTTCTTCTTCCTCCCAAAAAATCACCATCCAGCTCAAGCACGAGTTCTAGCTCATTTTGCTGCGATTTTCGATCTCCTTGCTCAAAGCACCTCTCACGAAACTACTTGGGGGGGATTGTTCCTTGGTATGTGACTCCTCCATTGGTCCAATTAGTTTTTGTTCTAGTGCTTTATTCATTGCAAATTTGTGCTGCCTAGGTGACCATGTTCTTGAGCTTGCATGTCAAATTTATATGGTTCCAAGTAGTTCTAATGCTTGATATAGGCTCTAGGCACTTGTAGGAGTAGTTGCTATCAATCTTGTTGAGCTTGGTTCACTTTTATTTTGAAGTTACTAAAAATTTCAGAAATTTTTCAGAGGAAGAAATATGCTTAGGAAAATGTTCCAAGGTGGTCTTCAAGGAAGCAAGGACCCAGGCTTGCAATGCGTGATGCTGACGATGAGCCACCAAGGGACGCTCCAGTGCGGCCTTGCGAATGGCCTTCAGAAAACTTTATGGATCGAGCGGGAATCAAGGAAGAATTTAACGCGTATTTGCGTAACGCTGATCTTGTGAGCTTCGAGGGAGAAAAGTGCCGCCAGTATCACTATCTCACTAGTTCCTTTGTGAGGAGGTTTGAATTTTCATCTTCACGTAATTCTCCAACTGTCCTGTTTGATCTTTATGAAAAATCTTATACGATTGACTTAGAGGATTTTACCACTGCTTGCAAACTTCCACAATGGGGTAGTGCTAGTGAACCTCGCAAATCTGAATTTAGAAATTTTCTTGCTAGTATAACCTTGGGGGAATCTAGAGATATAGCACAGGCTACCATAGGGAGCATTCATTTTCCTGCTATATATTATTTTGCTCTCTTCGTAGGTAGGTGCATAAATGGTAAAGATGAAGCACATCACATGTGTGTCCCTGATCTCAGTATTCTTAGGAGTGCTGTGTTAGGAGACAAATCTTATAATTTGGGAGCCATTGTTGCACGTAGGTTGCATCATAATAGATTTAATGGAGATTTCTTTGGAGGAATTTATGCAACCCGCTTAGCTAATTTTCTTGGTGTGGGCATACGTGAGGATGATACTGAGTTGCCTCCTACTTATTTAGACTTTAATGCTATAGTTCACCACCAGTTTGTCGAGAGGAATGAATCACCTCTCCGGTATCGCTTAATCTTTGACAGACGTCGTGCTGTCCGTATTACTCTCCCTGCTCCTGCCTTGTTTGATTATCAGGCAAAAGGAAGACATTTCATTACTAGAGAGGAGGCAGATGAGTACGAGAGGAGGGCTGAGGCAGCTCGCCGCCACGCTGCAGCTCAGGAGGCAATAACTGCCGCAGCTCAGTACGACCCCAACTACAACTATGGATATCCGCCAGGCCATCCGTGGCAATAAACCAACTTAGGCCAAAAGCCTAAGCTTGGGGGAGTACGTATTTCCCACCGACATTACATTTATGTTGACACACATTCATTGCTAGATGTCGGTGCTCATACTCTTTCACTGTAATATCCATGCTAGTTTATTTTCTTTTTCTTGCTTTCTTCTTGTGTGTTTGATAAACCTTAAGAAAAACCAAAAAATTAGTGTAGCTTTTAGTTAGTTTATTTTTCTTGCTGTAGTAGTAATAATTAAAAAGAAAACCCAAAAAGATTTCCCGTTCTTCTTTTGCTTGTTGGGAGCTTTCCCGTGTAAATAGTTTTATTTCTTTTCTTTTCCTTGGGGGTCGATAGGAGAAGACCATGATTAAATTGTTGAAGTGGCTCTTATATGCATTATTGTTGATTTAACCAAGAGCCCATATTGCCGTGTCTTCTCCTGTTTATTGAATGCTCGCAGATTCCAGCTTAGTCCAATGCACGTGCACTCTTATTATTTTCACATCGTTCGGTTGTGCAAGTGAAAGACAATTATGACGATATATGATGGACTGACTGAGATGAGAGAAGCTGGTATGAACTCGACCTCTCTTGTTTTTGTAAATATGATTAGTTCACCGTTCATGATTCCGCCTATTATGAATAAACATGTTTGCAATGACAATTAGAGATCATAGTTGCTTATGCCATGCTTGATTAGCTATGAGTTATAATGGTTTACCTTGCGTGCCAACATGCTATTAAAATGGTTGTGATGTGGTATAGTGGGGTGGTATCCTCCTTTGAATGATTTAAGTGACTCGACTTGGCACATGTTCACACATGTAGTTGAAACAAATCAACACAGCCTTCACGACAATTATGTTCATGGTGGATTATATCCTACTCATGCTTGCACTCAATGTTTATTAATTTTAATGCATGTTCATGACTATTGTCGCTCTCTAGTTGGTCGCTTCCCAGTCTTTTGCTAGCCTTCACTTGTACTAAGCGGGAATATTGCTTGTGCATCCAATCCTTTAAACCCCAAAGTTATTCCATATGAGTCCACTATACCTTCCTATATGCGGTATCTACCTGCCGTTCCAAGTAAATTTGTATGTGCCAAACTCTAAACCTTCAAATGAAATTCTGTTTTGTATGCTCGAATAGCTCATGTATCAACTAGGGCTGTCCGTATCTTCCATGCTAGGCGGGTTATTCTCAAGAGGAGTGGACTCCGCTCCTCACTCACGAGAAAATGGCTGGTCTCCGGGATGCCCAGTCTCATGCTTTATGCAAACTAAATCAAAATAATTGCAAACAAAACTCCCCCTAGGACTGTTGTTAGTTGGAGGCACTCGTTGTTTGGAGCAGGCCATGGATTGATGCTTGTTGGTGGAAGGGGAGTATAAACTCTACCATTCTGTTTGGGAACCGCCTATAATGTGTGTAGCATGGAAGATATCGCCATCTCTTGGTTGTTATGTTGACAATGAAAGTATGCCGCTCAAAATATTATTTATCTCTATTTCAAAATCGAGCTCTGTCACCTCTACAAATCCCTGCTTCCCTCTGCGAAGGGCCTATCTATTTACTTTTATGTTGAGTCATCACCCTCTTATTAAAAAGCACTAGCTCGGGAGCACTGCTGTCGTTTGCATTCATTACTATTAATTTTTATTGGGCATGACTATGACTGGATCTCTTTACCATGAATTACAATGTCTAGTCAGTCCTTGATCTTTAAAGGTGCTCTGCATTTATGTTTTGCGGTCTCAGAAAGGGCTAGCGAGATACCATCCTGTTATATCATATCATGATTGTTTTGAGAAAGTGTTGTCATCCGAGAATTATTATTATTGCTCGCTAGTTGATTATGCCATTGATATGAGTAAACTTGAGACCTAAGAGTTATTGTGAATGTGGTTAGTCATAATCTCTGCTGAAAACTTGAATGCTGGCTTTACATATTTATAACAACAAGAGCAAACAGAGTTTGCAAAAGTTTTTCTTTATCACTTTCAGTTTATCAACTGAATTGCTTGAGGACAAGCAAAGGTTTAAGCTTGGGGGAGTTGATACGTCTCCGTCGTATCTACTTTTCCAAACACTTTTGCCCTTGTTTTGGACGCTAACTTGCATGATTTGAATGGAACGAACCCGGACTGACGCTGTTTTTAGCAGAATTGCCATGGTGTTATTTATGTGCAGAAACAAAAGTTCTCGGAATGACATGAAACTCCACGGAACATCTTTTGGAAAATATTAAAAATACTGGAAGAAAAATCCACGTCAGGGGGCCCACACCCTGTCCACGAGGGTGGGGGGCGCGCCCCCCTACCTCATGAGCCCCCTGACGTTCCACCGACCTCAACTCCAACTCCATATATTCACTTTCGGGGAGAAAAAAATCAGAGAGAAGGATTCATCGCGTTTTACGATACAGAGCCGCCGCCAAGCCCTAAAACCTCTCGGGAGGGCTGCTCTGGAGTCTGATAACCCACAAGTATAGGGGATCGCGACAGTTTTCGAGGGTAGAATATTTGGGTTGAATACTCTACCCTCGAAAACTGTTGCGATCCCCTATACTTGTGGGTTATCAGACTCTAGATCAGCCCTCCCGAGAGGTTTTAGGGCTTGGCGGCGGCTCCGTATCGTAAAACGCGATGAATCCTTCTCTCTGATTTTTTTCTCCCCGAAAGTGAATATATGGAGTTGGAGTTGAGGTCGGTGGAGCAACAGGGGGCCCATGAGGCAGGGGGCAGGCGTGCCCCCACCCTCGTGGACAGGTGGTGGGCCCCCTGGCCTTGATTCTTTCGCCAATACTTTTAATATTTTCCAAAAATAAGTTCCGTGGAGTTTCAGGTCATTCCGAGAACTTTTGTTTCTGCACATAAATAACACCATGGCAATTCTGCTGAAAACAACGTCAGTCCGGGTTAGTTCCATTCAAATCATGCAAGTTAGAGTCCAAAACAAGGGCAAAAGTGTTTGGAAAAGTAGATACGACGGAGACGTATCAACTCCACCAAGCTTAAACCTTTGCTTGTCCTCAAGCAATTCAGTTGATAAACTGAAAGTGATAAAGAAAAACTTTTACAAACTCTGTTTGCTCTTGTGGTTGTAAATATGTAAAGCCAGCATTCAAGTTTTCAGCAAAGATTATGACTAACCACATTCACAATAACTCTTAGGTCTCATGTTTACTCATATCAATGGCATAATCAACTAGCGAGCAATAATAATAAATCTCGGATGACCACACTTTCTCAAAACAATCATGATATGATATAACAAGATGGTATCTCGCTAGCCCTTTCTGAGACCGCAAAACATAAATGCAGAGCACCTTTAAAGATCAAGGACTGACTAGACATTGTAATTCATGGTAAAAGAGATCCAATCATAGTCATACCCAATATAAATTAACAATAATGAATGCAAATGACAGCAGTGCTCTCCAACTGGTGCTTTTTAATAAGAGGGTGATGACTCAACATGAAAATGAATAGATAGGCCCTTCGCAGAGGGAAGCAGGGATTTGTAGAGGTGCCAGAGCTCGGTTTTGAAATAGAGATAAATAATATTTTGAGCGGCATACTTTCATTGTCAACATAACAACCAAGAGATGGCGATATCTTCCATGCTACACACATTATAGGCGGTTCCCAAACAGAATGGTAAAGTTTATACTCCCCCTCCACCAACAAGCATCCATGGCTTGCTCGAAACAACGAGTGCCTCCAACTAACAACAGTCCCAGGGGGAGTTTTGTTTGCAATTATTTTGATTTGATTTGCATAAAGCATGGGACCGGGCATCCCGATAACCAGGCATTTTCTTGTGAGTGAGGAGCGGAGTCCACTCCTCTTGAGAATAAGCCGCCTAACATGGAAGATACGGACATCCCTAGTTGATACATGAGCTATTCGAGCATACAAAACAGAATTTCATTTGAAGGTTTAGAGTTTGGCACATGCAAATTTACTTGGAATGGCAGGTAGATACCGCATATAGGAAGGTATAGTGGACTCATATGGAATAACTTTGGGGTTTAAGGAATTGGATGCACAAGCAGTATTCCCGCTTAGTACAAGTGAAGGCTAGAAAAAGATTGGGAAGCGACCAACTAGAGAGCGACAATAGTCATGAACATGCATTAAAATTAATGAACATTGAGTGCAAGCATGAGTAGGATATAATCCACCATGAACATAAATATCGTGAAGGCTATGTTGATTTGTTTCAACTACATGTGTGAACATGTGCCAAGTCGAGTCACTTAAATCATTCAAAGGAGGATACCACCCCATCATACCACATCACAACCATTTTAATAGCATGTTGGCACGCAAGGTAAACCATTATAACTCATAGCTAATCAAGCATGGCACGAGCAACTATGATCTCTAATTGTCATTGCAAACATGTTTATTCATAATAGGCTGAATCAGGAATGATGAACTAATCATATTTACAAAAACAAGAGAGGTCGAGTTCATACCAGCTTCTCTCATCTCAATCAGTCCATCATATATCGTCATAATTGCCTTTCACTTGCACGACTGAACGATGTGAATAATAATAATAGTGCACGTGCATTGGACTAAGCTGGAATCTGCGAGCATTCAATAAGCAGGAGAAGACAAGGCAATATGGGCTCTTGGTTAAATCAACAATAATGCATATAAGAGCCACTTCAACAATTTAATCATGGTCTTCTTATCGACCCCCAAAGAAAAGAAAGAAATAAAACTATTTACACGGGAAAGCTCCCAACAAGCAAAAGAAGAACGGGAACTATTTTTGGATTTTCTTTTTAATTATTACTACTACAACAAGAGAGTAAACTAGCTAAAAGCTACAACTAATTTTTTTTGTTTTTCTTAAGGTTTATCAAACACACAAGAAGAAAGCAGGAGAAAGAAAATAAACTAGCATGGATATTACAATGAAAGAGTATGAGCACCGACATCTAGCAATGAGTGTGTGAACATGAATATAATGTTGGTGAGAAATACGTACTCGCCCAAGCTTAGGCTTTTGGCCTAAGTTGGTTTATTGCCTTGAATGGCCTGGTGGATATCCATAGTTGTAGTTGGGGTCGTACTGAGATGCAGCGGCTATTGCATCGTGGGCTGCAGCTTGGAGGCGAGCTGCCCTCGTCCTCCTTTCGTACTCATTTGCCTCCTCTCTGGTTATAAAATGTCTCCCTTTTGCCTAAA
This sequence comes from Triticum aestivum, assembly GCF_018294505.1. Lineage (NCBI taxonomy): Eukaryota > Viridiplantae > Streptophyta > Magnoliopsida > Poales > Poaceae > Triticum > Triticum aestivum. The sequence goes on from NC_057808.1 coordinate 402,881,694, forward strand.
AGTCAAAGAGAGCAGGAGCAGGGAGAACAATACTGACAGCGTGACACATGTCAAAGATTAGTCGGTACTGGAGAGGCGGTTCATTCCTCTCAACAAACTGATGGTGAACCATATCATTAAAGTCTAGATAAGTAGGAGGCAATTCAATATCATCATCACGTATGGTTACACCAAGAAAATCTGCTAAGAGGGTTGCATAAATTCCACCAAAGAAATCTCCATTAAATCTATTATGATGCAACCTACGTGCAACAATGGCTCACAAATTATAAGATTTATCTCCTAACACAGCACTCTTGAGAACAATGAGGTCAGGGACACACATATGACATGCTTCATCTTTACCATTTATGCACCTACCTATGAAGAGAGCAAAATAATGTATAGTAGGAAAATGAATGCTCCCTATGGTAGCTTGGGCTATATCTCTAGATTCCCCCACAGTTATAGTATCAATAAACCCGTCCACATCTTTACGATATGGTTCCTCTAAGCCACCCTCGAAAGGTATTTTGCAAACCCTACAAAATTCATCTAGTGACATCTTCTTAACCACATCATATAAATGAAACTCTACTGAAGGAGGTGATTCCTTAGGATAATAGTAGAAGTTTTGCACAAAAGTATTGGTGAGTAAGAGATACTGTCCGCGTTGGTCGCGGAGGAAGTCGGTGAGGCCTACATTCTCAGCCAATTCATAAAAAATCATCATAAATCCCGGCTGCTCTCAAGAAATCATCGGAAGGCCATTCACACGGCCAAAACTCCGCGGTGCGATGCAGATTATATTTGGGCCTCTCTGCTTCTTCACTTTGCTTTTCATTCGAGCTTCGGCTCGATGAGCCCCTCAAAAATCTCTTCATTATTTTCTGAAAAATTCTGAAATTTTTAGTAACTTCAAATAAAAGTGAACCAAGCTCAACAAAATTGATAGCAACTACTCCTACAAGTGCCTAGGGCCTATATCATGCATTAGAACTACTTGGAACCATATAAATTTGACATGCAAGCTCAAGAACATGGTCACCTAGGCAGCACAAATTTGCAATGAATAAAGTACTAGAACAAAAACTAATTGGACGAATGGAGGAGTCACATACCAAGGAACAATCCCCCCAAGCAGTTTGTGAGAAGTGCTTTGAGCAAAGAGATCAAAAATCGCAGCAAAATAAGCTAGAACTCATGCTTGAGCTGGATGGTGATTTTTTTTGGGAGGAAGAAGGAGTGTGTGGGTGCAGGAATAAGTGGAGGGGAGCCACCGTGGGCCCACGAGGCAGGGGGGCGCGCCCTGTAGGGGTGGGCGCGCCCTGGACCCTCGTGGCCAGGTGCCTGATCCCCCTGCTGTGTTTTCAGTGCCAGATGTTCTCAAATATTCCAGAAAAATCATATTAAATTGGCAGGGCATTTGGAGAACTTTTCGGGGTATTTTTATATTGCACGGATAATTCATAAAACAGACAGGAAAATACTATTTTTGCTTTATTTCAACTAAATAACACAAAGTAGAGAGAGGGTACAGAAGGTTGTGCTTCTAACGTCATCCATATCATGCTCGTCAAAAGGAATCCACTAACAAGGTTGATCAAGTCTTGTTAACAAACTCATTCCGACTAACATGGAACCGGAGAAATTTTGAATAACACTATGTTACCTCAACGGGATATGCACATCCCCTATAATAAGAATATCATATTTCTTCTTGACAGTACGAAGAGGAAATTCAAAACCTCCAAAAATAATCGACGGATTTTTTCCAATAGAATTGATACTGTGGACTTGAGGTTGTTTCCTCGGAAAGTGTACCGTATGCTCATTACCATTAACATGAAAAGTGACATTGCCTTTGTTGCAATCAGTAATAGCCCCTGCAATATTCAAAAAGGGTCTTCCAAGAATAATAGACATACTATCGTCCTCGGGAATATCAAGAATAACAAAGTTCGTTAAAATAGTAACGTTTGCAACCACAACAGGCACATCCTCACAAATACCGACCGGTATAGCAGTTGATTTATCAGTCATTTGCAAAGATATTTCAGTAGGTGTCAACTTACTCAAATCAAGTCTACGATATAAAGAGAGAGGCATAACACTAACACCGGCTCCAAGATCACATAAAGCAGTTTTAACATAGGTTCTTTTAATGGAGCATGGTATAGTTGGTACTCCTGGATCTCCAAGTTTCTTAGCTATTTCACCCTTAAAAGTATAATTAGCAAGCATGGTGGAAATTTTAGCTTCCGGTATCTTTCTTTTATTAGTAACAATTTCTTTCATATACTTAGCATAAGGATTCATTTTGAGCATATCAGTCAAACGCATACGCAAAAAGATAGGTCTAATCATTTCAGCAAAGCGCTCAAAATCCTCATCATCCTTTTTCTTGGATGGTTTGGGAGGAAAAGGCATGGGTTTCTGAACCCGTGGTTCTCTTTCTTTACCGTGTTTCCTAGCAACAAAGTCTCTCTTATCATAACGTTGATTCTTTGATTGTGGGTTATCAAGATCAACAGCAGGTTCAATTTCTACATCATTATCATTACTAGGTTGAGCATCATCATGAACATCATCATTAACATTATCACTAGGTTCCTGTTCATTACCAGATTGTTTTTCAGCATCAGAGATAGAAATATCATTGGGATTCTTAGGTGTGTCAGTAACAGGTTCACTAGAAGCATGCAAAGTCCTATCATTTTTATTTTTCTTCTTTTTAGAAGGACTAGGTGCATCTATATTAGTTCTTTGAGAATCTTGCTCAATTCTCTTAGGATGGCCTTCAGGATACAAAGGTTCCTGAGTCATTTTACCGGTTCTAGTAGCCACTCTAACAACATAGTCATTATTCTTACTATTTAATTCATTGAGCAAATCATTCTGAGCTTTAAGTACTTGTTCTACTTGAGTTGTAACCATAGAAGCATGTTTACTAATGAGTTTAAGTTCACCTTTAACTCTAGACATATAATCACCCAAGTGTTTAAGCATATCGGAATTGTATTTCAATTGTCTACCAAAATAAGCATTAAAGTTTTCTAGTTTAATAATGAAATTGTCAAACTCATCCAAGCATTGTCTAGCAGACTTATTACGAGGAATATCACCTTCATCAAATCTATAGAGAGAATTTACCTTTACTACCTATGTCGGGTTATCAAGACCATGAGTTTCTTCAATAAAAAATGGATTAAGATCATATATTTCTTCAACACGCGGTAAATTAAGACCATGTATTTCTTCAATGGGAGGTAAATTCTTAACCTCTTCAGCTTTAATACCTTTTTCCTTCATAGATTTCTTTGCCTCTTGCATATCTTCATGACTGAGAAATAGAACACCTCTTTTCTTCGGAGTTGGTTTAGGAATAGGCTCAGGAGCTGGCTCAGGAAGTGTCCAATTATTTTCATTTGTCAACATATTATTCAATAGAATTTCAGCTTCATCCGGTGTTCTTTCCCTGAAAACAGAACCAGCACAACTTTCCAAGTGGTCTCTGGAAGCATCGGTTAGTCCATTATAAAAGATATCAACTATTTCATTTTTCTTAAGAGGATGATCAGGCAAAGCATGAACTAATTGGAGAAGCCTCCCCCAAGCTTGTGGGAGACTCTCTTCTTCAATTTGCACAAAATTGTATATATCCCTTAAAGCAGCTTGTTTCTTATGAGCAGGGAAATATTTAGCAGAGAAATAATAAATCATATCCTGGGGACTACGCACACAATCAGGATCAAGAGAATTGAACCATATCTTAGCATCACCCTTTAATGAGAACGGGAATATTTTAAGAATATAAAAGTAGCGAGTTCTCTCATCATTAGTGAACAGGGTGGCTATATCATTTAATTTAGTAAGATGTGCCACAACAGTTCCAGATTCATAGCCATGAAAAGGATCAGATTCAACCAAAGTAATTATATCAGGATCAATGGAGAATTCATATTCCTTATCAGTAACAAAGATAGGTGAAGTAGCATAAGCAGGATCATATTTAATTCTAGCATTCAGAGTTTTTTGTTTAAGCTTAGCTAATAATTTCTTAAGATCACTTCTATCATTACAAGCAAGAAAGTCTCTAGCAGTTTCTTCATCCATAACATAGCTCTAAGGCACAACAGGTAATTCATATTTATTAGGGGGAGAGTCTTCATCATCACTATCATCAATATTATCAGTTTCAATAATTTCATTCTCTCTAGCCCTAGCAAGTTGTCCATCAAGAAATTCACCAAGTGGCACAGTAGTATCAAGCATAGAAGTAGTTTCATCATAAGTATCATGCATAGCAGAAGTGGCTTCATCAATAACATGCGACATATCAGAATTAATACCAGAAGCAGGTTTAGGTGTTGCAAGGTTACTCAAAACAGAGGGTGAATCAAGTGCAGAGCTAGATGGCAGTTCCTTACCTCCCCTCGTAGTTGAGGGATAAATTTTTGTTTTCTCGTCTTTCAAGTTCCTCATAATGACCAGCAGATATAAATCCCAAGCGACTCAAAGAATAGAGCTATGCTCCCTGGCAACAGCGCCAGAAAATAGTCTTGATAACCCACAAGTATAGGGGATCACAACAATTTTCGAGGGTAGAGTATTCAACCCAAATTTATTGATTCGACACAAGGGGAGCCAAAGAATATTCTCAAGTATTAGCAGTTGAGTTGTCAATTGAACCACACCTGGATAACTTAGTATCTGCAGCAAAGTGTTTAGTAGCAAAGTAGTATGGAAGTAACGGTAACGGTAGCAAAAGTAATATTTTTGGGTTTTGTAGTGATTGTAACAGTAGCAACGGAAAAGTAAATAAGCGAAAAACAATATGTGAAAAGCTCGTAGGCATTGGATCGGTGATGGAGAATTATGCCGGATGCGGTTCATCATGTAACAATCATAACATAGGGTGACACAGAACTAGCTCCAATTCATCAATGTAATGTAGGCATGTTGTAACATCCCAAATTTTCAATTTGGTATGTTATACATAGATCATCATTGCATATCATGTTTTATTGCATTTTGACAAATCCTCGATAAATCCTAAGCAACTCAAGGACCCTCGGAGAGAGTTGGGGATTTTCTCAAATTTTCACATTTGATTTTCATCAAATAATAAGACGAGGATTTTGGTTTTAATTATTTTCTCTCCGGAAAAATATTTCATTTTAAAAATAAACGAGAGGAGAAAATATGACTTCTCCAAAACAATTGAAATACTGGAGGAAAAATGTTAAAATCATTTATTGGATTTTAATTGGATTTTATTTGCAATTTTTATTGCATTAAAAATATTGCATGTTTTCAAAGTATTTATTTGGTGTTAAAAAAAGTTCACCCTATTCTAGATTTTCTAACTAGACGGGGAAAATTTATTTTCTAATTTTTGGACTTATTTATTTTTCTACGAATTATTTTCCGCGGAACGTTTAAAAAAAAACGCGCGCGCCCGCCGGGCGGAGCCCAGCCGCGCCAGGCCGCCGGCCCACCCCGCGCCTCTCTCCTTCCCCAGCACGGGAGCGCCGCCGCCGTGTCCATGGTGGACACGGGAGTCCGTGCCACCGTCGCCGGAGCTTGCCCCTCCCCCAAGCTGCCCCTTCCCCCTTTATATACCCCCCCTCTTCTCTCCTCTCATCTCGCCGCCGCCCGCCTTGCCGCCGCCGGACCGAGCCCGAGCCCCGAGCCGCCGCCGTTCGCCGCCGCCTCGCCGCCCCTCGCACCCCCCCGAGCCCGCACCCCGCGCCCCTCGCCGCCCCTCGCCCCGAGCCGCCGGAGGCCCGCCGGAGCCCCCGCCCCGACGAGGTACTGCCCCGTTCGTTTTGCCGGTTTTCTAAAAAAAAACCATTCATTTTAAAAAAAACCCTAGATCGGTTTTTTTAGGTTTTATTATTTTGCGAGCGTTCACCGAACCGTTCGTTTTAACGAACGCGTTCGTCGGTTTTTCTCTGTTAACGAACGTCCGTTCTTTAATCGTTCGTCCGTTTTTTTCTTTTTCGTCGGATTTTTCTGCGATTATCTCAGATTCGATTTCTGATCGAATCTTCGTTTCTGTTTAACTTCTCGCTCGTTTATGGGAATCAGGCGATTCAAGTGCCTAGAGTTTCGTCTCGAAATTCTCTTTCCGTTTAACCTACTCAAACAAGTTTTTGCTACAGTAAAATTTGACCTAGATCCAGATTAGTAAACGAAGCTTCATTCTTTCGCCGTTTGACTTTCGTTGCTTCTTTCGAGTTGATTCTTTTTGCAAACCGGAGTTCTTAAGTTGAACTTTCTGGTTGGATCTTTCATTCGAGTTTTACCTGTGCATTAGATGAGTACTGATTGTATGCTTGTTTGTTTGCGATAGAGTACCCGGAGTGTGCCGCTTGTTACTTTGAATCGCTAGGTTTTGCGGATCATCAGCAAGGCAAGTAACACTTTGATCATACCCCTTTCATACCCAGTTTTTTTATGCATTAGATTCAACCCTCAAACATTGCATGATTAGGATCTAATTAAATTGTGGGTATTGGGTAGTAGTTGAGGTAGTACCTATTACCTGTTTTATTTATCAAACCCTTGGGAGTTACTTCTACGTTGCTATTATATTGCCATGCTATGCTCGTAGACGTGGATTGGGTTTGAGAGATATTCATGACAGATGTGAGATTGTTAATGGTTTACTTAAGGTGGCAACTAAAACTCACCTCTGGGTGGATTGAGGTACCTGGGTATTCTAGGATTGCCTGTTTTTCTTTTGGACCGCCACCCAGGTTCAAAGGGATCATGAGATTATTCATGCTAGAAACTTCCGTGTGCAGCCGCAAGCTATTATGGGCTCTAGCATAGTTGACTAAGTTGTGTGAACTCTTACAGTGGTAGACTAGCAGATGTAGGGGAAAGTAGGTGTAACTGTCTACCCATACGTAAGGTGCAAACACTTCTGAAAGACTATGTCTCGGTCATCCGTTACTCAAACACCATGTAGTGCGAGTAATCCAACGGAGGAGATCGAGTCTTGTGGGGAAAAGTGCACAAACCTCTGCAGAGTGTACAAACTAATCATGGTTAGCCGTGTCCCCGGTTATGGACAATTTGAGTATCTAGTACTTGGATTATCATGTGAATCTCATCACTATGTTACCTCTAATTAATTTTGTTGGGTTATTGATGACATTTAATTGGGATTGAGATTCTGTCAACCATCTCAATGTTTCACAACCACCATGATAGTTAAATAAAATTTATTCCTTTGAAGTAGGATAAAATTGGCTCTTCGCAAAATTGTAAACATAGAGCTTTCCACCAGCCATATATGCATGTAGTATAGCATTATTATTGTTCATTATTCTCTATGTGTTACATTGCCAGCATATTCTATGTGCTGACCCGTTTTCGGGCTGCAACATTTCATGTTGCAGACTTCTCAGACGACGAATAAGGTGCCTTAGGTCGTGGTCTTATACTCAGTGATGCCGCTGGAGTTGATGGACTCACTTCTCTTCCAAGCCTTCCGCTGTTATCGTTTAGATGGCCTTAAGCCATATTTATCATAGTTAATCTCTTTGGAGATATTCGATGTAATAAGTGTGTGATTGCTACTCTGTTATAAATCCTCCAATTGTACTGTGCGTGTCAGCATTACTGATCCAGGGATGACACTGGTGCACAGCAGCACAGACCATTTGAGGTCTGGTCGCTACACATGTATTCCGAATATAGTCATATGTGCTTATGGAAAAGAACTTGCATGACATCTTTTGTCCTACCCTCCCGTGGCAGCGGGGTCCTAGCGGAAACTAAGGGATAATAAGGCCTCCTTTTAATAGAGTACCGGACCAAAGCATTAACACATAGTGAATACATGAACTCCTCAAACTACGATGATCACTGGGAGTGGTCCCGATTATTGTCACTTGGGGGTTGCCGGATCATAACACATAGTAGGTGACTATAGACTTGCAAGATAGGATCAAGAACTCACATATATTCATGAAAACATAATAGGTTCAGATCTGAAATCATGACACTCGGGCCCTAGTGACAAGCATTAAGCATAGCAAAGTCATATCAACATCAATCTCAGAACATAGTGGATACTAGGGATCAAACCCTAACAAAACTAACTCGATTACATGATAAATCTCATCCAACCCATCACCGTCCAGCAAGCCTATGATGGAATTACTCACGCACGGCGGTGAGCATCATGAAATTGGTGATGGAGGATGGTTGATGATGACGACGGCGACGGATTCCCCTCTCCGGAGCCCCGAACGGACTCCAAATCAGCCCTCCCGAGAGGTTTTAGGGCTTGGCGGCGGCTCCGTATCGTAAAACGCGATGAATCCTTCTCTCTGATTTTTCTCTCCCTGAACACGAATATATGGAGTTGGAGTTGAGGTCGGTGGAGCAACAGGGGGCCCACGAGGCAGGGGCGCGCCCAGGGGGCAGGCACGCCCCCACCCTCGTGGACAGGTGGTGGGCCCCCTGGCCTTGATTCTTTCGCCAATATTTTTAATATTTTCCAAAAATAAGTTCCGCGGAGTTTCAGGTCATTCCGAGAACTTTTGTTTCTGCACATAAATAACACCATGGCAATTCTGCTGAAAACAGCGTCAGTCCGGGTTAGTTCCATTCAAATCATGCAAGTTAGAGTCCAAAACAAGGGCAAAAGTGTTTGGAAAAGTAGATACGACGGAGACGTATCATTCAGCTCCGCGGACATCTTTTGGCACTCACCTTTAGGCGATGTGCTAAACTCATTAAAAACCCTCTCCTTAGCAGGGGACTCACAGCCGAATTATATCCGGTTTGACGTGGGGGCTGACGACGGGGAATTTTGCTTCCCACCCACCTCCCACTTAATAGCCACTTTCGAAGATTTAACCGACATGCTTGATTACGGCTCCGAAGACATCGACGGTATGGACAACGATGCTGGAGAGGAGCAGGCCGAAAACCTGCCGTTTACCGGACGTTGGACGACCACCTCCTTATACGACGTAAACATGGTGGATGCACCCAAAGAGAATAGCAGCGATGACAAGGAAGATCCAGTTGAGGATGAACCTCCTGAGATACAACCAAAGTGCCGACGTCAGCGGCGCCGCTCTAAATCACGCTGCAAAAAAGACAGCAACACCGACATAGGAGACGATAACACTCCGACTATGCCGAAGACAGAGAAGACCCCGACGAGCAAACTGCCGAACAGGATGACCGGGAAGATGGGCAAGTTAGCCCTGATGAACAGGCCATACACGAAGACTCGGAGGATAGTAATTATCTTCCGCTCTCCGAGGATGAGGGGCCTTGGCAACGAGGATTTTATCGTGCCTGAGGAACCTCCCGAGCAGGAGCGCTTTAAGCGCCGTCTAATAGCCACTGCAAGGAGCCTGAAAAAGAAGCAGCAACAACTTCAAGCTGATCAAGATCTGCCCAACGATAGATGAACTGATGTCCTAGAAGCCGAGGAATACAGCCTCAAGCGCCCGACCAAAAGTTACCCGAAGGACAAATTGCTACCTCAGTTCGATGACGAGGCGTTGGAGCCCGTACCATCATCGCGCAATGCGGCTGACTGACCACCATGTGCCCAGGATAAAGCGGCACCTCAAGCCGAACACCAGCCCGTCCAACCTCACCGTAAAGGTAGAGACAAAACAGTTCGGGGTTATACATATGACCTTTGGCAGGACCTGGACAGTAGAGCAAAACATACCAGATCGATTTACGGATCGCGAGGGCGTGCCCCGACATGCAACGACGGCTATCTATTCGGACGTGAAAAGCCTAATCACGCCGAGGCCGAAAACCGCGGACGAACTCAATCTAAGCTACGTCGCGATGTGGCCTGATATAGAGGTGTCGCACACCCCCTCTGCTTCACTGACGAAGTAATGGAGCATGAATTCCTAGAAGGGTTTAAACCCGTAAATATCGAATCATATGATGGAACAACAGATCCCGCGGTATGGATTGAGGATTTCCTTCTCCATATTCATATGGCCCGTGGTGATGACCTTCACGCGATCAAATACCTCCCGCTAAAACTCAAAGGGCCAGCTCGGCACTGGTTAAACAGTCTGCCTGAAAACTCTATTGGCAGCTGGGAGGACTTGGAAGACGCCTTCCGCGACAACTTCCAGGGTACATATGTACGACCTCCAGATGCTGATGACTTAAGTCACATAGTTCAACAGCCCGGAGAGTCAGCCAGGAAATTCTAGACCAGGTTCCTTACTAAAAAGAACCAGATCATCGACTGTCCGGATGCCATAGCCCTAGCGGCCTTTAAGCATAGAATCCGCGACGATGGCTCACCCGTCACCTCGGCCAAGAAAAGCCGAAGTCCATGGCAGCCCTCACGGCACTCATGACTCGTTTTTGTGCGGGCGAGCATAGTTGGCTAGCCCATAGCAATAACACTGCAAGCGAAGCTGGCACCTGTGAGACAAAAAACAGCAATGGCAAGCCCCGACGCAACAGGCACAAGCGTCGAAGCAACGGTGACAATACCGATGACACGACGGTCAACACCGGATTCAGTGGCTCCAAGTCCGGCCAGTGGAAGAAGCCATATAAAAGAAACAATCCAGGCCCATCCAACTTGGACCGCATACTCGATCGTCCATGCCAGATCCATGGCACCCCAGAAAAACCAGCCAATCACACCAACAGAGACTGTTGGGTTTTTAAACATGCTGGCAAATTAAACACCGAGAACAAGGAGAAGGGGTCGCAAAGCAAGGACGATGACGAGGAGTCCCGTCCGCCGAACACAGGGGGACAGAAGAAGTCCCCCCCAAGTTAAAACAGTGAACATGATATACGCTACCCATATCCCCAAGAGGGAGCGCAAACGCGCACTCAGGGACGTCTACGCGATGGAGCCAGTCGCCCCAAAGTTCAACCCATGGTCTTCCTGTCCGATCACTTTCGATCGAAGGACCATCCGACCAGTATCCGTAATGGTGGTTCAGCTGCACTGGTCCTCGACCCAATCATTGATGGATTCCATCTCATGCGAGTCCTCATGGATGGTGGTAGTAGCCTGAACCTGCTCTACCAGGATACAGTGTGCAAAATGGGCATTAATCCATCACGGATCAAGCCCACAAAGACTACCTTTAAAGGAGTCATACCAGGTGTAGAGGCCCGCTGTACGGGCTCAATCACACTAGAGGTTGTCTTTGGATCTTCGGACAACTTCCGAAGCGAAGAGTTGATCTTCGATATCGTCCCCTTTCGCAGTGGCTATCACGCACTGCTTGGACGAACCGCATTTGCTCAATTCAACGCGGTGCCACACTACGCTTATCTCAAGCTCAAGATGCCCGGACCACGCGGCGTCATAACAATCAATGGAAACACGGAACGCTCCCTCCGTACCGAGGAGCACACTGCGGCTCTAGCAGCAGAAGTACAGAGCGGCCTTTTCAAGCAGGACATTAATTAGGTGGCCGAGCTCCCGGACACTGTCAAACGAGTCTAGACTACCCTGCAGCAGGACAGCCCAACTCGTCAAGAGCTCGACTAGCAATTTGGCCTCCGTCCCAGTCCCGACCAAGTAGCGGCGTTCGTACCACGCGTACATAACTACGGACTCAACATACCATGGGCATAGACGGAGGCATAACTAGATTGTGATCCATAATACGGCTCGACCTCCCCTGGACACACATACTTTCATTTTCTCCTTTTTATCCTTTTTAGGTTTCTCTCACAGGCTTTTTCTGACGGCCTGATCACCGGTCCTTTCGAAAGGATATATACACCAAGACGACAAGAAGTACTTGCGTATAAGGAATTTCTAGGTGGTCTCTTTAACGATCACTCTACTTGTTTTTAGGCCCCGCACGCAGCTCTTCCTTGGTTGTTGCTTATTAATAGCCCTGTTGCTTATTGCACTACTTGTACACATACGCTTTGACGTATTAATAAACTATAATGGAAATAGTTTGCGGCCCAACCTAGGTGGCACTAGCTTACTACTTCATTTATTTTGTTAATCTTCTCAAATTGCACCCATACACTTTGGTACGCTTTAATCCGCCAGGGGCTTCATGGCGCCCCATAATACGGCAACAAAGTCCGAACACTTTTTACAGTATAGTTCGGCACCCCGAATTTAGCATTATATGTATCGGCTCCAAATCATGTCTTTGGTCAATAGTTGGGTTGCCCGGCTCCTGTGCTTACTACCTTATGTCCGCTATATCGGCTAGGGTAGTAAAGGGAGAACTACTGCGATTGTGTCCTGGTTCATCCGGATGAGCACCTCAGTAGAGAAAGCCGAAAACTGACTGTCATGATGCGGCGTGAGCTGGTCAGCTCTTCGGAGGTTTCAAATCTTTAGCGATTATTTCCGCACTATGCGATGAATCGGTTATTATCCGATCAGGTGTACATCACCCTAGTTCGGATGCTAGGGGCTGCGCCTAAATTTTGTTGTCAAACTCCTATGGCTACGTGAGGGTTATAAAGCCACATAGTCCGATTCCTGGTTCGTTGTGCTAAGCACCTCCTTCAAGGACCAAACAATTGGGTCAAGAGTGTTTAGATTCATCCTAAACACCCCCGTACTACCTACATGGGGGCTGAAGCCGACGACTGGCCAACTCTCAGATTTAATAAAAACGTCCGCATAGGAGGTAAAAACTTCAACAAATAAACAAGCATTATATTACATAACGGCTCTGTTTCATACTATAGAACAGGATAACATGAATGTATTCATTCAAACAGGATGTCCTTAGCACATTGCCCCGCTACAATGCGGGATCCCTCCAGGACGTCGTCAAAATATCGCTCGGGCGTGCGGTGCTCCTTGCCTTCGGGCGGTGCTTCGGTCGCGAGCTTGACGGCATTCATCTTCGCCCACTGCACCTTGACACGGGCAATGGCCATCCGCGCACCTTCGATACAAACCGACCGCTTGACAGCGTCAAGCCGGGGGCAGGCATTGACCAGCCGCTTCACAAGACCGAAGTAGCTGCTGGGTATGGCTTCGGCAGGCGACAACCGGTTTATTAAGTCCTTCATGGCCAGTTCGGCCACCCTATGCAGTTCGACCAGCTGTTTTAGCTGATCGCTAAAGGGCACCGGATGTTCTGGCACAAGGTATTGCGACCAGAACAGCTTCTCTGTTGAGCTCCCCTCTTCGGCTCGGAAGAATTCTGCAGCGTCAGAAATACTGCGCGGCAAATCCGCAAACGCCCCTGGAGAACTCCAAATCCGGGTCAGTAAGAGATACCTCTCCTTCACATACTTGCTTTGCATAGTAAAAGCCTTACCCGCCACGATCTTCTTGGCCTCTTGGATTTCCTGGAGGGCGCTTTGGGCTTCGGCCCGGGCCTCTTGTGCGCTTTGGTGGGCCTTCGCGAGTTCGAACTCTTGGTCCGCATGTTGGCGCTCCAAGGACTCGTATTTCTTCAAGGCGCCTAGAGCTCCTGCTGGACCTCACCAACCCTGGCCTCATGCTTTTTCCGGGCGGCTTGTTCCTTTGCCGCCCTCTCCTCGGCCTCGGCCAGCGCTTTCTTGAGGGCTTCCACCTCAGTAGCTGCTCCTACAAATATCATTGCACTATGGTCAGCACAAGTCATTCATCCTTTCCGGATATACATAAGGTTATCACATACCTTGCTTGTCCTCCAGCTGCTTTTACACACGGCCGAGCTCTTCCTCGACCCGCTCTAGACTCTGCTTTAGTCCGGAGACCTCGGCAGCATGAGAGGTTGCAGTAAGCAACGACGCCCGCTTAATCACATAGACGCATATGGTTAGTCTCCTGCGAAAAACTACTCGATCCTCTGTCCGGCTCTTCTTTCCGAACACCGGACAGAGTCTCAAGGGCTACTATCTATACTGTGACATTCTTTTTACAAAATCGCGTTGCTTACCTCAAAGCCTGTTAGAAGGCTTGCGCAGGCTTCGGTCAGTCCGCTCTTCGCGGACTGAATTTTTTCAATCACCGTCCCCATGAGGGTACGGTGTTCCTCCATAATGGAAGCACTTTGCAGCGCTTCCAAGAGAGAATCCGCTGCCTCTGGTTGGATAGAGGTCACCGGCGGAATAGGCACACCTCCTTCTTTCGAAGGAGGTTGCTCAACTGATTCCGGAGCCGTATAGGTCTCCGGGACTGTATTTTGCTGGGGGCCGAACTGAATATGGCCCCCATCGCTAGTCTCCATGGGGATTTGCTCCCCCATGTGTCCGATGACCGAGGTTTTGCCCTCCAGCGCCACCCTGACGGCCTCCTGAACCTCTCCCTGGCCTGGGAAGGTCCTTCGGGACAGCACCTCGGCGTCACCCTTCGCCTTGGGAGAGTAAGCGGCCGGCGGTGACTCGCTGGCCATCGCCTTTGAATCCAGCGAACCTCCTGATGAGGATCTCAGGGAGCTATCGTGGGCCGGACTGCAATTGCATAATTTAACATGTTAATACTACGAAGTGGAGAGGCCGGATATATGGACGCATCCGGTTTTTTTAGTACTCACGATTCGGCCAGGGGCTTGTCTCGGGGGCGCGGTTCTGGGCTGCTATCGACATCCCACGCGGAGTTATCCGCGAGGGATCCTTTCCCCTGAAGGAAATATGCCCTAGAGGCAATAATAAAGTTATTATTTATTTCCTTATATCATGATAAATGTTTATTATTCATGCTAGAATTGTATTAACCGGAAACATGATACATGTGTGAATACATAGACAAACAGAGTGTCACTAGTATGCCTCTACTTGACTAGCTCATTGATCAAAGATGGTTATGTTTCCTAGCCATAGACATGAGTTGTCATTTGATTAACGGGATCACATCATTAGGAGAATTATGTGATTGACTTGACCCATTCCATTAGCTTAGCACTTGATCGTTTCGTATGTTGCTATTGCTTTCTTCATGACTTATACATATTCCTATGACTATGAGATTATGCAACTCCCGGTTACCGAAAGAACACTTTGTGTGCTACCAAACGTCTCAAAGTAACTGGGTGATTATAAAGGTGCTCTACAGGTGTCTCCGAAGGTACTTGTTGGGTTGGCGTATTTCGGGATTAGGATTTGTCACTCCGATTGTCGGAGAGGTACTCTGGGCCCACTCGGTAATGCACATCACTATAAGCCTTGCAAGCATTGTAACTAATGATTTAGTTGCGGGATGATGTATTACGGAACGAGTAAAGAGACTTGCCGGTAAATAGATTGAACTAGGTATTGAGATACCAACAATCGAATCTCGGGCAAGTAACATACCGATGACAAAGGTAACAACGTATGTTGTTATGCGGTCTGACCCATAAAGATCTTCATAGAATATGTAGGAGCCAATATGGGCATCCAGGTCCCGCTATTGGTTATTGACCAGAGAGGTGTCTCGGTCATGTCTACATAGTTCTCAAACCCGTAGGGTCTGCACGCTTAACGTTCGTTGACGATATAGTACTATGAGTTATGTATGTTGGTGACCGAATGTTGTTCGGAGTTTTGGATGAGATCACGGATATGACGAGGAATTCCAGAATGGTCCGGAAGTAAAGATTGATATGTGGATAGTAGTGTTTGATCTCCGGAAAGGTTCCAGAATCCATCGGAAGGGGTTCCGGATGTTTCCCGAAATGTTTGGGCACGAGAACACTTTATCTGGGCCAAAGGGGAAAGCCCACGAGGTTTTTGGAAAGCGCAAAAGGAAGTTTTGCAGAGTCCAGGGGCCAGACGCCAGGGTCCCTGGTGTCTGGGTCCAGACGCCGGGAACCCTGGCGTCTGGCCCTGGAGTCCTAGAAGGACTCTTGCCTTTCGGGTGAAACCGACTTCGTGGAGGTTTTTACTCCAAGTTTCGACCCCAAGGATCAACATATAAATAGAGGGGTAGGGCTAGCACCCAAGACACATCAAGAAACACCAAGCCGTGTGCCGGCAACCCCGTCCCCTCTAGTTTATCCTCTGTCATAGTTTTCGTAGTGCTTAGGCGAAGCCCTGCGGAGATTGTTCTTCACCAACACCGTCACCACGCCGTCGTGCTGCCGGAACCCATCTACTACTTTGCCCCTCTTGCTGGATTGAGAAAGGCGAGGACGTCATCGAGCTGAACGTGTGTAGAACTCGGAGGTGCCGTGCGTTCGGTACTTGGATCGGTCGGATTGTGAAGACGTACGACTACATCAACCGCGTTGATAAAACGCTTCTGCTTACGATCGACGAGGGTACGTAGACAACACTCTCCCCTCTCGTTGCTATGCATCACCATGATCTTGCGCGTGCGTAGGAATTTTTTCGAAATTACTATGTTCCCCAACAGTGGCATCTGAGCCAGGTTTTATGCATTGATGTTATATGCACGAGTAGAACACAAGTGAGTTGTGGGCGATACAAGTCATACTGCTTACCGGCATGTCATACTTTGGTTCAGCGGTATTGTTGGATGAAGCGGCCTAGACCGACATTACGCGTACGCTTACACGAGACTGGTTCTACCGACGTGCTTTGCACACAGGTGGCTGGCGGGTGTCGGTTTCTCCAACTTTAGTTGAACCGAGTGTGGCTACGCCCGGTCCTTGAGAAGGTTAAAACAGCACTAACTTGACGAACTATCGTTGTGGTTTTGATGCGTAGGTAAGTACGGTTCTTGCTCAGCCCGTAGCAGCCATGTAAAACTTGCAACAACAAAGTAGAGGACGTCTAACTTGTTTTTGCAGGGTATGTTGTGATGTGATATGGTCAAGGCATGATGCTAAATTTTATTGTATGAGATGATCATGTTTTGTAACCGAGTTATGGGCAACTGGCAGGAGCCATATGGTTGTCGCTTTATTGTATGCAATTGAATCGCCATGTAATGCTTTACTTTATCAGTAAGCGGTAGCGATAGTCGTAGAAGCATAAGTTGGCGAGACGACAACGATGCTACGATGGAGATCAAGGTGTCACGCCGGTGACGATGGTGATCATGACGGTGCTTCGAAGATGGAGATCACAAGCACAAGATGATGATGCTAGATTGATTGCATGTGATGTTTATCTTTTATGCATCTTATCTTGCTTTGATTGACGGTAGCATTATAAGATGATCTCTCACTAAATTATCAAGGTATAAGTGTTCTCCCTGAGTATGCACCGTTGCGAAAGTTCTTCATGCTGAAACACCACGTGATGATCGGGTGTGATAGGCTCTACGTTCAAATACAACGGGTGCAAAACAGTTGCACACACGGAATACTCAGGTTAAACTTGACGAGCCTAGCATATGCTGATATGGCCTCGAAACACTGAGACCGAAAGGTCGAGCGTGAATCATATAGTAGATATGATCAACATAGTGATGTTCACCATTGAAACTACTCCATCTCACGTGATGATCGGACATGGTTTAGAGGATTTGGATCACGTGATCACTTAGATGATTAGAGGGATGTCTATCTAAGTGGGAGTTCTTAAGTAATATGATTAATTGAACTTAAATTTATCATGAACTTAGTCCTGATAGTATTAGCATATCTATGTTGCAGATCAATAGCTCGCGTTTAGCTCCCCTGTTTTATTTTGATATGTTCCTAGAGAAAACTAAGTTGAAAAATGTTAGTAGCAGTGATGCGGATTGGATCCGTGATCTGAGGATTATCCTCATTACTGCAAAGAAGAATTATGTCCTTGATGCACCGCTAGGTGACAGACCGATTGCAGGAGCAAATGCAGACGTTATGAACGTTTGACAAGCTCGATATGATGACTACTTGATAGTTTAGTGCACCATGCTTTACGGCTTAGAACCGGGACTTCAAAGACGTTTTTGAAACGTCATGGAGCGTATAAGATGTTCCAAGAGTTGAAATTAGTATTTCAAACTCATGCCCGTGTCGAGAGGTATGAGACCTCTGACAGTACTTTGCCTAAAAGATGGAGGAGAATAGCTCAATCAGTGAGCATGTGCTCAGATTGTCTGGGTACTACAATTGCTTGAATCAAGTGGGATTTAATCTTCCAGATAAGATAGTAATTGACAAAGTTCTCTAGTCACTATCACCAAGTTACTAGAACTTCGTGATGAACTATAATGTGCAAGGGATGACGAAAACAATTCCCAAGCTCTTCGCGATGCTAAAATAGGCAAAGGTAGAAATCAAGAAAAAACATCAAGTGTTGATGGTTGACAAGACCACTAGTTTCAAGAAAAGGGGCAAAGGGAAGAAGGGGAACTTCAAGAAGAATAGCAAGCAAGTTGCTGCTCAAGTGAAGAAGCCTAAGTCTGGACCTAAGCCTGAGACTAAGTGCTTCTACTGCAAAGGGACTGGTCACTAGAAGTGGAACTGCCCTAGATACTTGGCGGATAAGAAGGATGGCATAGTGAACAAAGGTATATTTGATATACATGTTATTGATGTGTACTTTAGTAGTGTTTATAGCAACCCCTTAGTATTTGATACTAGTTCAGTTGCTAAGATTAGTAACTCGAAACGGGAGTTGCAGAATGAATAGAGACTAGTTAAGGGTGTAGTGACGATGTGTGTTGGAAGTGGTTCCAAGATTGATATGATCATCATCGCACACTCCCTATACTTTCCGGATCAGTCTTGAACCTAAATAAGTGTTATTTGGTGTTTGTGTTGAGCATGAATATGATTTGATCATGTTTATTGCATTACGATTATTCATTTAAGAGAATAATTATTGTTATGTTTACATGAATAAAACCTTCTATGGTCATACACCCAATGAAAATGGTTTGTTAGATCTCGATCGTAGTGATACACATATTCATAATATTGAAGCCAAAAGATGCAAAGTTAATAATGATAGTGCAACTTATTTGTGGCACTGCAGTTTAGGTCATATTGGTGTAAAGCGCATGAAGAAACTCCATGCTGATGGGCTTTTGGAATCACTTGATGCTTGCGAACCATGCCTTATGGGCAAGATGACTAAGACTCCGTTCTCCAGAACAATGAAGCGAGCAACTGATTTATTGGAAATAATACATACTGATGTATGCGATCTGATAAGCGTCGAGGCTCGCGGCGGGTATCGTTATTTTCTGACCTTCACAGATGATTTGAGCAGATATGGGTATATCTACTTGATGAAATATAAGTCTGAAACATTTGAAAAGTTCATATAATTTCAGAGTGAAGTGAAAATCATCGTAACAAGAAAATAAAGTTTCTACGATCTGATCGTGGAGGAGAATATTTCAGTTATGAGTTTGGTCTTCATTTGAAACAATGCGGAATAGTTTTCGCAACTCACGCCACCTGGAACACCACAGCATAATGGTGTGTCCGAACGTCATAACCGTACTTTATTGGATATAGTGCAATCTATGATGTTTCTTACCACTATCATTTTGGGGTTATGCATTAGAGACAGCTGCATTCATGTTAAATAGGGCACCATCTAAATCCGTTGAGACGACACTATATGAACTGTGGTTTGGCAAGAAACCAAAGTTATCGTTTCTTAAAGTTTGGGGTTGCGATACTTATGTGAAAAAGTTTCATCCTGATAAGCTCAAACCCAAATCGGAAAAATGTGTCTGCATAGGATACCCAAAGGAGACTGTTGGGTACACCTTCTATCACAGATCCGAAGGCAAGATATTCGTTGCTAAGAATGGATCCTTTCTAGAGAAGGAGTTTCTCTCGAAAGAAGTGAGTGGTAAGAAAGTAGAACTTGATGAGGTAGCTATACCTGCTCCCTTATTGGAAAGTAGTTCATCACAGAAATCTGTTCCTGTGACTCCTACACCAATTAGTGAGGAAGCTAATGATGATGATCATGTAACTTCAGATCAAGTTACTACTGAACCTCGTAGGTCAACCAGAGTGAGATCCACAACAGAGTGGTATGGTAATCCTATTCTGGAGGTCGTGTTACTTGACCATGATGAACCTACGAACTATGAGGAAGCGATGATGAGCCCAGATTCCGCGAAATGGTTTGAGGCCATGAAATCTGAGATGGGATCCATGTATGAGAACAAAGTATGGACTTTGGTTGACTTGCCCGATGATCGGCAAGCCATAGAAAATAAATGGGTCTTCAAGAGGAAGACGGACGCTGATAGTAGTGTTACTATCTACAAAGCTAGCCTTGTCGAAAAAGGTTTTTGACAAAGTTCAAGGAGTTGACTACGATGATACTTTCTCACCCGTAACGATGCTTAAGTCCGTCTGAATCATGTTAGCAATTGCCGCATTTTATGATTATGAAATTTGGCAAATGGATGTAAAGACTGCATTCCTGAATGGATTTCTGGAAGAAGAGTTGTATATGATGCAACCTGAAGGTTTTATCAATCCAAAGGATGCTAACAAAGTGTGCAAGCTCCAGCGATCCATCTATGGACTGGTGAAAGCATCTCGGAGTTGGAATATACGCTTTGATGAGTTGATCAAATCATATAGTTTTATACAGACACGGTGAAGCCCGTATTTACAAGAAACTGAGTGGGAGCACTATAACATTTCTTATAAGTATATGTGAATGACATATTGTTGATCAGAAATAATGTAGAATTTTCTGGAAAGCATAAAGGAGTATTTGAAAGGAGTTTTTCAAAGAAAGACCTCGGTGAAGCTGCTTACATATTGAGCATTAAGATATATAGAGATAGAACAAGACGCTTGATAAGTTTTCTCAATGAGTACATACCTTGACAAGTTTTTGAAGTAGTTCAAAATGGAATAGTCAAAGAAAGAGTTCTTGCCTGTGTTACAAGGTGTGAAATTGAGTAAGACTCAAAGCCCGACCACGGAACAAGATAGAAAGAGAATGAAAGTCATTCCCTATGCCTCAGCCATAGGTTCTATAAAGTATGCCATGCTGTGTACCACATCTATTGTATACCCTACACTGAGTTTGGCAAGGGAGTACAGTAGTGATCTAGGAGTATACCACTGAACAGCGGTCAAAATTATCCTTAGTAGAATAAGGATATGTTTCTCGATTATGGGGGTGACAAAAGGATCGTCGTAAAGGGTTACGTTGATGCAAGTTTTGACACTGATCCAGATGACTCTAAGTCTCAATCTGAATACATATTGAAAGTGGGAGAAATTAGCTAGAGTAGCTCCGTGCAGAGCATTGTTGACATAGAAATTTGCAAAATACATATGGATCTGAATGTGGCAAACCCGCTGACTAAACTTCTCTCACAAGCAAAACATGATCACACCTTAGTATTCTTTGGGTGTTAATCACATAGCGATGTGAACTAGATTATTGACTCTAGTAAATCCTTTGGGTGTTGGTCACATGACGATGTGAACTATGGGTGTTAATCACATGGTGATGTGAACTATTGATGTTAAATCACATGGCGATGGGATCTAGATTATTGACTCTAGTGCAAGTGGGAGACTGAAGGAAATATGCCCTAGAGGCAATAATAAAGTTATTATTTATTTCCTTATATCATGATAAATGTTTATTATCCATGCTAGAATTGAATTAACCGGAAACATAATACTTGTGTGAATACATAGACAAACAGAGTGTCACTAGTATGCCTCTACTTGACTAGCTCGTTGATCAAAGATGGTTATGTTTCCTAGCCATAGACATGAGTTGCCATTTGATTAATGGGATCACATCATTAGGAGAATGATGTGATTGACTTGACCCATTCCGTTAGCTTAGCACTTGATCGTTTAGTATGTTGCTATTGATTTCTTCATGACTTATACATGTTCCTATGACTATGAGATTATGCAACTCCTGTTTACCGGAGGAACACTTTGTGTGCTACCAAATGTCACAACGTAACTGGGTGATTATAAAGGTGCTCTCCAGGTGTCTCCGAAGGTACTTGTTGGGTTGGCGTATTTCGAGATTAGGATTTGTCACTCCGATTGTCGGAGAGGTATCTCTGGGCCCACTCGGTAATGCACATCACTATAAGCCTTGCAAGCATTGTAACTAATGAGTTAGTTGCGGGATGATGTATTACGGAACGAGTAAAGAGACTTGCCGGTAATGAGATTGAACGAGGTATTGAGATACCGACGATCGAATCTCGGGCAAGTAACATACCGATGACAAAGGGAACAACGTATGTTGTTATGCGGTCTGACCGATAAAGATCTTCGTAGAATATGTAGAAGCCAATATGGGCATCCAGGTCCCGCTATTGGTTATTGACCAGAGAGGTGTCTCAGTCATGTCTACAGAGTTCTCAAACCCGTAGGGTCCGCATGCTTAACGTTCGTTGACGATATAGTACTATGAGTTATGTATGTTGGTGACCGAATGTTGTTCGGAGTTTTGGATGAGATCATGGATATGACGAGGAACTCCAGAATGGTCCGGAAGTAAAGATTGATATGTGGATAGTAGTGTTTGATCTCCGGAAAGGTTCCGGAATCCATCAGAAGGGGTTCCGGATGTTTCCCGAAATGTTTGGGCACGAGAACACTTTATCTGGGCCAAAGGGGAAAGCCCACGAGGTTTTTGGAAAGCGCAAAAGGAAGTTTTGCGGAGTCCAGGGGCCAGACGCCAGGGTCCTTGGCGTCTGGGTCCACACACCGGGAACCCTGGCTTCTGGCCCTGGAGTCTGGGAAGGACTCTTGCCTTTCGGGTGTAACTGACTTTGTGGAGGCTTTTACTCCAAGTTTCGACCCCAAGGCTCAACATGTAAATAGAGGGGTAGGGCTAGCACCCAAGACACATCAAGAAACACCCAGCCGTGTGCCGGCAACCCCGTCCCCTCTAGTTTATCCTCCGTCATAGTTTTCGTAGTGCTTAGGAGAAGCCCTGCGGAGATTGTTCTTCACCAACACCGTCACCACGCCGTCGTGCTGTCGGAACTCATCTACTACTTCGCCCCTCTTGCGGATCGAGAAAGGCGAGAACGTCATCGAGCTGAACGTGTGCAGAACTCGGAGGTGCCGTGCGTTCGGTACTTGGATCGGTCGGATCGTGAAGACGTACGACTACATCAACCGCGTTGATAAAACGCTTCCGCTTACGGTCTATGAGGGTACGTAGAAAACACTCTCCCCTCTCGTTGCTATGGATCACCATGATCTTGCGTGTGCGTAGGAATTTTTTTGAAATTACTACGTTCCCCAACATCCCCCTCTTGGACGCCTCTACCTCCAGATTTGTGGAGGCCGCCCTCTTCTTCCTTCCCCCCTTAGGGGGGGAGTTGCTTTCTTCCACCTCCGCATGGTCGTCTTCGGCGGCGGAGGAGTGAGTCTTGTTGTCTTCGGACGTCACGTCCGAAGCGCCCTTACGTCGGAGGCCACTTCTGGACCCCTTGGCCTTCTTCTTGGCCTTCTTCTCCGGTGCCTTGTAAGGCGCCAGGACCAACATCTTCGTCAGAAGAGGAATTGCTGGCTCCTGGGGTAGCGGAGCCGGACATCGGATCCGCTCCTCCTTCTTTGTCCAACCCTGAAAAAAATGGTGAGACTTAGATATCTTCCCTGAACAAGCAAGTAAAGAATACACCTTGAAACGTGAACGTCTTACCGCACTGGCGGGATGTGCCAGAGCATGCCCACGGTCTTCGGTCATCTCCGGTGGCATCTCGTGGCCCTTGAAGAGCACCTTCCAGATATCTTCGTGTGTGGTTCCGTAGAACTGTTGCAAGGTCTGGTGCTTGGCCGGATCGAACTCCCATAAGTGGCAAGTCCGGCTCTGGCATGGAAGGATCTGGCGAACTAGCATCACCTGGATCACATTGACGAGCTTGATGTTCTTGTCCACCATGCTCTGAATGCGCGTTTGCAGCGCCGTCAGCTCGTCCAACGAAGACCAATTCAGGCCCTTCTCTAGCCAGGAGGTGAGCCGCATTGGGGCTCCGGACTGGAATTCGGGAGCCGCGGACCAGGTGGCGTCGTGGGGCTCTGTGACATAGAACCATAGTTGCTGCCACCCTTTGACGGTCTCCACAAAGGTACCGTTGGGCCATGTGACGTTGGGCATCTTGCTCACCATGGCACCTCCACACTCTGCGCGTTGACCATCCACCACCTTCGGCTTCACGTTGAAGATCTTAAGCCACAGTCCGAAGTGGGGTGGAATGCGGAGGAAGGCCTTGCACATGAAAATAAATGCCAAGATGTTGAGGAAAGAGTTTGGGGCCAGATCGTGGAAATCTAGCCCGTAATAAAACATGAGTTCACGGACGAAAGGGTGGAGAGGAAACCCTAACCAGCGGATGAAGTGGGGGATGAACACCACCCTCTCATTAGGCTTGGGGGTAGGGACGATCTGCCCCTCGGTTGGAAGCCGGTGGGCAATTTCCTTGGACAGGTACCCGGCCTCCCGAAGCTTGGTGATGTCCTTCTCCTTGACAGAGGAGGCCATCCACTTGCCTTGCGCTCCAGATCCGGACATGGTCGAGTGCTTTCTTGAGGTGGAAAAGATGAGGACTTGGGCGCTGGAGCTCGAGAATGGGAGGGCAGAGAGAGAAGGCATGGGTAAAAGAGGGGAATCCTTATCTCCTTATAAAGGCAGTAAATACCAAGCGCCTCCCCACTCGCCTTAAAACTCGCCTCTTCCCAAGGGCTGTGCAGACGACACGGTTGGATTACCCACGCCCGTATTGATGAGAATCCCGTAATAAGGGGACACGACCTCTGCTGTGACAAGACGTGCCAATAGAAACCACATCTTGAAATGTGAAGCAACTGGCCGAAAAACGGTTTGAAACAATAACCGGGCAGGGACGTGATGTCACGTTGCAAAAAGTTGTCAGTGGATGGGACTCATGAAATATTATACTCTCTGCGGTTGTGTGTGGTACTTGTGTTGCAGAGCCGGACACGTTAATTGCGTTCGAAGACTAATTTGGAGTATTCGAAGGAGGAACCAGCCTTGCAATGCCGAAGACAATCTACGTGCCGGACACCTCGTCATTGAAGCCTGGTTCATGGGCTACTGAGGGAGTCCTGGACTAAGGGGTCCTCGGGCGTCCGGCCTATTAGACATGGGCCGGACTGATGGGCTGTGAAGATACAAGACTGAAGGCTCTTACCCGTGTCCAGATGGGACTCTCCTTGGCGTGGAAGGCAAGCTTGGCATCCAAATATGAAGATTCCTCTCTGTAACCGACTTTGTACAACCCTAGTTCCCTCCGGTGTCTATATAAACCGGAGGGCTTAGTCCGTATGGACAATCATAATCATACAAGTTAGACTTCTAGGGTTTTAGTTATTATGATCTCGTGGTAGATCAACTCTTGTAATACTCATATTCATCAAGATCAGTCAAGCAAGAAGTAGGGTATTACCTCCATAGAGAGGGCCCGAACCTGGGTAAACATCGTGTCCCCTGTCTCCTGTTATCGACCTTAGACGCACAGTTCGGGACCCCCTACCCGAGATCCGCCGGTTTTGACACTGACAGCCTCCCCCCTCCATCTAATTGGGGATGGCTACCTTAAAGGGGGTGCACCAGCCCATGTGGGCTGGTGTGTTCCCTCTACACGGCCCAATAAGGCCCAATACTCTCCCGGTGCTTCCGGAACCCCTTCCGATATTCCGATAACTTGTGCATTCCGAAACCATTCCGGAGACCAAATAGCATCATCCTATATATCAATCTTTACCTCCGGACCATTCCGGAGCTCCTCGTCATGTCCGTGATCTCATCCGGGACTCCAAATAACATTTGGTCACCAAACCACATAACTCATATAATACCAAATGGACATTGAACGTTAAGCGTGCGGACCCTATGGGTTCGAGAACTATGTAGACATGAACAAGACACCTCTCTAGTCAATAACCAATAGAAGAACTTGGATGCCCATATTGGTTCCTACATATTCTACGAAGATCTTTATCGGTCGAACTGTTATGACAACATACACAATTCCCTTTGTCCGTCGGTATGTTACTTGCTCGAGATTCGATCGTCGGTATCTCTATACCTAGTTCAATCTCGTTACCGGCAAGTATCTTTACTCGTTCCGTAATAGATCATCTCGTGACTAACTCATTAGTCATTTGCTTGCAAGGCTTATTATGATGTGTATTACCGAGAGGGCCCAGAGATACCTCTCCGATACTCGGAGTGACAAATCCTAATCTCGATTCACGCCAACCCAACAAAACACCTTCGGAGATACCTGTAGAGCATCTTTGTAATCACCCAGTTACGTTGTGATGTTTGATAGCGCACAAGGCACTCCTCCGGTATCCGGGAGTTGCATGATCTCATAGTCAAAGGAATATGTACTTGACATACATGAAAGCAGTAGCAATAACTGTAGGATCAAATGCTAAGCTAATGGATGAGTCTTTTTCATCACATCATTCTCATAATGATGTGATCCCATTATCATATGACAACTCATGTCGATGGTTAGGAAACCTTAACCATCTTTGATTAACGAGCTAGTCTAGTAGAGGCTTACGAGGGACACGCTATTTGTTTATGTATTCACACATGTATTTAGGTTTACGGTCAATACAATTCTAGCATGAATAATAAACCTTTATCATGAATAAGGAAATATAAAATAATAAAAACTTTATTATTGCCTCTAGGGCATATTTCCATCAGCAACTACACAGACTAGGTCCGTAACTTGAGGATTATCCTCATTGCTGCACAGAAGATTTAAGTCCTTGATGCACCACTATGTGACAGGCCTGCTGTAGGAGCTAATGCATATGTTATGAACGTCTGGCAAGCTCGATCTGATGACTACTCAATAGTTCAGTGTGCCATGCTTTACGGCTTAGAACCGGGACTTCAAAGACGTTTTGAACGTCATGGAGCATATGAGATGTTCTAGGAGTTGAAGTTAATATTTCAAGCAAATGCCTGGGTTGAGAGATATGAAGTCTCCAACAAGTTCTATAGGTGCAAGATGGAGGAGAACAGTTCTGTCGGTGAACACATACTCAAACTGTCTGGGTATTATAATCACTTGACTCAGGTAGGAGTTGATCTTCCAGTTGATTGTGTTATTGACAGAGTTCTTCAATCACTGCCACCAAGCTACAAAGGTTTCGTGATGAACTATAATATGCAAGGGATGAACAAAACAATTCCCGAGCTCTTCGCAATGCTTAAGGCCATGGAGGTAGAAATCAAGAGGAGCATCAAGTGTTGATTGTTAAAAGACCACTAGTTTCAAGAAAAAGGGCAAGGGAAAGAAAGGGAACGTCAAGAAGAATGGCAAGCAAGTTGCCACTCCCGGGAAGAAGCCTAAAGCTGGACCCAAGCCTGAAACTGAGTGCTTCTACTACAAAGGGAGTGGTCACTGGAAGCGGAACTGCCCCAAGTGGCGGATAAGAAGGATGGCAAAGTGAACAAAGGTTTATTTGATATACATGTAATTGATGTATTCCTTACTAATACTCGTAGTAGCGCCTGGGTATTTGATACTGGTTTGGTTTCTCATATTTGTAACTCGAAACAGGAGCTGCGGAATAAACGAAGATTGGCTAAGGACGAGGTGACGATGCGCGTCGGGAATGGTTCCAAGGTCGATGTGATCGCCGTCGGCACGCTACCTCTACATCTACCTTCGGATTAGTTTTAGACCTCAATAATTGTTATTTGGTGCCCGCGTTGAGCATGAACATTATATCTGGATCTTGTTTATTGCGAGACAGTTCACTGGTACGCGTCGGTCCTAAACAAACGGTTTTTAACCCCTTTCCGCGACGGCATTTGGAACCGTCGCCAAGTGAGTGTGTGCGATAGGGTGTCCTTCCCACACGACCCAGAAATTGTCGGGGAAAGGCCCTCCTGGGACCCAAGCTGGGGCCGTGTGCGATCGGGAGAGGCATCGAAACCCAATTATTTTCGTAGGTATGTACATCCCACACGGTAATCCGAGAAAATCATTTCCGTAGGTATGTACATCCCACACAGTGAATCTCAGAAAAAATTTCCGTTCGTATCACTACAAAAAAAGACACATTCGTGACATTTTGGGCCGAACAAATTTTTTTTGTCATACTTATGACACTTCTATGACGATAATTGTCACAAAACCCAGCATCATCATAGATGTGGTGGGGTCCTACTTCTATGACAAAAAATCATGACAGAAAATGGGCTTTTCGTCCTGGGCGGGCCGGAGACGCAGCTTTATGACATTCTTTGGGCCGTCCATGACGGAAAAACCGTGGTAGAAGCGAGGGTGAGGAAAATATCGGGGTGTTCCCGGTTACGGTGGGTGGTCGGGGCCGAGCGATGCGCGTTTCTCTCGTACACGCACGCGCGTGGGTGCGAGGCGTTGGGCTCTAACGGAACCCGAGCGATTGCACTGCAGGCTACGCATTACTGAACCCGAGCGATCGATCGATGGCTGTTAACTAAACCCGATCGAGCGATTCCTTCGCTACTACTGCTAACTGAAGCCGATCGATGCTGCCTCTGGATGAACAGTGAGCGTTGCTGGGGGGGGGGGGTTTGGATGAACAGTTCCGGGTGGGGCTGGATGAACAGGACCCCGTGGTGTTGCCTCTGGATGAACAGGACCCCGATCGATCGAGCCGGTTGGGGTTGGATGAACAGGACCCCGTGGAGGGCAGGATGAACAGGACCACCCCGTGGAGGGCAGTATGAACAGTAGATGGTGGAGGGCTGGATGAACAGTAGCCCGTGGAGGGTTGGTTGAACAGGAGCCCGTGGAGAGGGCTGGTTGAACAGTAGCCGGTGGAGTAGCACGCGGTGGAGGCTGGATGAACAGGAGCCCGTGGATGAATAGTCGCAGGTGGAGGTTGGAGGAGATCGACGGTGGATGAACAGTAGCCCGTGGAGGCTGGAGGGGGTCGACGGTGGAGATGAACAGTATCCCGTGGAGTCCCGTTTTGCGGTACGCCACACCCCCTCCCGATGAACAGGACCCCCGTTTCGACCGTAGCGCTCCAACACAAGTCCGTTTCCACCGTTTTGCGATACGCCACACCCCTCCCGATCAACAGGACCCCCGTTTCGACCGTAGGATGTCCGTTTCCTCCGTTTTGCGGTACGCCAGACCCCTCCCGGTGAACAGGATCCCGTTTCAAACGTGGCCGGTCGAACACAAGGCCGTTTCCTCCGTTCTGCGGTACGCCAGGCCTCGTTTCCATCGGCTGTTCCGTCCAAGCCGGTTGGCTCCCACACGTTCCGTTGCCTCCCGATGAACACGACGCATTCCGTTGCCTCCCCATGAACCCGACGACGACGTAGTTTCTCCGTTCCGACCCAGCCATGTACACGAGCCCTGGCCGTACGTACGCGCGAGTAGGCGTTCGAGACCCCGCCCGTATGTACATACATGGCCATAGTTACATTCTTGCACCCTGGCCGCTGTACGTACGTGTACATGCTACGTGCGCGCCTCTACTACGACACATGCGCGCCTCTACATTGACCAGTATGTACATACACGTTCGCGACCAGAATGACAATGCTACGTACGCTTCGACCAGGTGGGTCCCGACTGTCATGCACTTCCTTGCCTGCGAAGATGTAGCTGGTGGGTCCCAGCAGTCAGGGGGCGAATCGTTTTTTTGCCTGTACGCACTTCCTTGCGTGCGAAGATGTAGCTGGTGGGTCCCAACAGTCATGGGGAAATGTTTTTTTCGCGAAATACGGTCGCCCGTCTGGTGGGTCCCCGCTGTCAGGTGGAGGAATAATTATTTTGCGCGTAATAAGGAGGCACTTCCTTGCTGCGGCCGTGGACCCAGCTGTCAGCCTCTCCATGTACATTCCATGTCCGATGGAAGCCATTCCTTGACCACGTGGACCAGGCCGCGCCGAGAGCACTAGAGCGGTGGACAACGGCGAGCGTAGGAAGGGAACGACACGGAGGCAGGGAAGACTCGGCAATTGTTTCCCACGCGGAGGGGAGTACGACTGTATGAGGGTTTACTGGTTCGTCTGCCGTCGCCGGAGAATAACAACAGGTGTGGGTGAGTAGAGGGATGGCTAGGCCAGCGATGGGAGTACGGTGGGGCAGTGAGGCCTGCGTGGCAGCACAGCCGGCCGCGGGGAGGAGGGAGCAGGCAGTCCCGCCGGCGCTCTTTTGAGCGGCTAGAGCAGGAAGAGCAGAGATTGAAGAAGCACGACGGTCGTTGGATGGACATCCAACAGTCACTGCTTGTGCGTCAACCTTTTTTAGGAAAGCCTCAAATCTGTGGAAAACATCATACAGCCCATCTGCCATTATTTCTAATAATTTACAGCCCATTTGCTAATTCTTAAGGATTTTTGGAGCCCATATTCTTTTTGTTAGCATTACAACCCATATTGTGGCCACGGTTAAAAAATTATACGAAATTTTGCATATTTTGGTGCGGTCCGAACTGTTTTTAATCCCGAAATTTCGAGTCACATTCAAATGATTAAAAAAATAAATGTATATCAATATAAAATCCAACAAATTGTCCACGCATAAAAATCAATGCAATTTAAAATCTCGAAATGAAAAAAAGAAATTTGAAACTAATTGCCGGTTTGATGTGTTTTAAAAATGTACAGCCCATTTCTCATTACTGATAGGACATTTTCTCGTCCAGCCGAATGAAGCTCTCCTCATCTTGAAAGATCTGCAGCCCAACAGGCCTGACAAAGTGACTTACTTGGCAAATCATAAAAAAACTGGGCTGTGGCCGTGGACCCAACTGTCAGCCTCTCCACGTACATTACTCTTCCGATGGAAGTCGGTCGTTGACCACATTGACCACGCCGCGTCGAGAGCACCAAGGCGGTGGACGACGGCGATGCCTAGGAAGGGGCGACGCGGAGCCGGGGAAGACGCGGCAGAGGATACCCACACGCAGAGGAGTACGAGGGTTCACTGGTTCGGCTGCGGTGTGAGGCTGCCATCGCCGCAGAATAATAGGGGGTGTGGGTGAGTGGAGGGATGGCCTGGCCAGCGGTGGGAGTAGTATGGGGGCAGTGAGGCCTCTGCGGCAGCACAGCCGGCCACGGGAAGCAGGAGCAGGCGGCATGACCGGCGCTGCTTTGGGCGGCTGGAGCAAGAAGACCAGAGGTTGAAGAAGCACTAAGGCCGTTGGATGGACATCGTATGGTCTCTGGAGCTAGAATCGTTCATATTGACTAAGTTGACAAAGCCCTCCATCCCTGTCAACTTAGTAGGCCCACAAGTCAGCCTCCCACAGTGGTGGGTCCCAGCTAGCAGGGGGTATTCATTTTTTGTGCGCAATAAGGAGGCACTTCCTTGCGTGCGAAGATATAGTTGGTGGGTCCAACCTGTCAGCGGAGGGAACATTTTTTTCGTGAAATACAGAGGCCCTTATGGCGGGTCCCAGATGTCAAGTGGAGGAGTCATTATTTTTCGCGTAATAAGGAGGCATTTCCTTGTGTGCGGCTGTGGACCCAGCTGTCAGCCTCTCCACGTACAGTCCACTTCCGATGGATGTCGTTCGTTGACCACGTTGACCACGCCGCACCGAGAGGACCAGGGCGGTGGACGACGGCGAGGCCTACGAAGGGAACGACACGGAGCCGGGGAAGACACGACAGTGGCTACCCACGCGGTGGAGAGTACGAGGGTTGACTGGTTCGGCTGCCGTCGCCGGAAAATAACATGAGGTGTGGGTGAGTAGAGGGATAGACAGGCCAGGGATGCGAGTATATGATGGGGCCGTGAGGCCTGCCTGGCAGCACAGCCGGCCGCGGGAGGCGGGAGCAGGCGGTTCCGACGGCGCTGGTTTGGGCGGCTGGGGTAGGCTGATCAGAGACTGAGGAAGCACGATTGCCGTTAGATTGACATCTAACGGTCTGACGCTGGTAGAGTCGATTGCTGACTAAGTTTCTTTTTTTGATAAACCTTGTGTATGCATGAACTTAGTAGGCCCACAAGTGAGCCTCCAAATCTGTGGCAGACAACATAGAGCCCATTTGCTATTTTTTAATAATTTGCAGCCCATTTGCTAATTCTTAAGTAATTTATTACAACCCATTTTCTGCCCAGGACCACGGTCAAAAAGTTCAACCTTATTTTGCATATTTCGATGGAGTCCGAACTTTTGTAATCCCGAAATGATAAACATTTTTTTAAGAACTTATTGATTTGCCAAAAAAATCATTTTGTTTTTGTAAGGAAATAAGACGTGGGACAATTGAGTTGGTTTAAGGGAAAACCAGTGGTAAAAAGAATCAGCGGTGGGAGGGAAAACAACAAAAATAAGGATGTAAATATGAAAAGTGAATTTTATGTATTTTCAATATAATGATACGTGTATATGAACTAGTAAAACTATAGGCAGAGATTAGAAAACGGATGTAGGACATGCGTTTCAAGAGGAAAATAGAACTGAGCTGTGTGTTTGATTCAGTAAAAAAAGTGCCTATGGATGTTGTAAGACAAAATATAACTAACGCTGGTGGGCCAGAGGCCAGTAGATACCTGCTGGATCTTTGTGCCCCGTTGTCGTCATGGGTTGGGCCTATTAAAAACAAACCAAGCGTGGGCAGTCTACAGCCCAGTTGAAACTTGCTTGACCTGAAAAAAATATACGTGCTCAATAAACGAGAGAATTCTGCAAGTACAGACTGATAACTAGGATGCAGCAGGGATATTATTTTTTCATCGTGATAATAAGAGCATGCACTTGTTTCGAAAAATTTGGAGAACTGGGAATTCGAACGGCAGGTGCTTATGCTACCCATCAAATAAAAATCAGGTGCCTGAAAATTCGTTTCGAAACAAATGATTCAGCTTTATATGCATGTCGACCCTCGTCATGATGGTTGGAAGCAAATGCCAAGTTCATACCAAAAGATCGTTAACAACAATACCAACTTGCGGACGACAAGGTAGTACAAGTACCAATACCAAACTAACTTATAATCTTTTTACTCCTGGCCCTAGTGTTCATCTGGTAGAAAATCTTGCAGAGGACCAGCTCCCGCTCCTTCTCTTGCTCCAGGTCCCCGAGGTGGTACTAGTGCATCACCCAGTTGGTCCTCTATTGGTCGAAGTTCTTGTAGGTGTGCAGCACCAGAACCTTTTTGCTGCCCGTCTGCCGGCCGTTGACCATCACCGGCAAGGTATTGCCGGTGTTGTGCCACATCGCGTGCATGCCGCACTCCGACTGTATCTTGCGACGCGTCCACGTGCCCCTTTTGAACGCCCTGGAATTGCGCTGGAAGAAATGCTTGCTTAGGCCACTCAGTGTGATACCTGCAGTATTGTCGAATACAGGTTTTAGTGTACGTAGTTGGCATTTTCATAACATCTTTGGCATATTGCAGTCACTTGTTTCACTTTTTATTAACTGTCAAATTGTAATTGCTTCACCAGGTCTGCGTCTAAAAAGAAAAATAGAGCTATAAACAAAGGAATATGTTTGTGCAAGTAGACGGCCGATCGGTGTCTTACCTGGAAGTTTCTCGGGATGGGTGTAGCATATGCCGTGCTCGCTGTCGATGGTTGGTATGAACAAATCGATGAGAAGTTGAGATCTCGCGCTGTCAGCACTCACTTTGGCCTCAAGGTGCTCGATCAGCTCCTGATCCGTGGGATCGAACTTGACGCCAGCCGGCAGCACCGGCCAATCCTTCTTCGACTTGCATGGGTTAATTCCAGGTATATGGTACTCAATGTATGATCAATCGACTGTTTTAAGTGAATGATGAAAGATTTCGATAGATAAGTGGTACTCCAAATCTGAAGTCCAGAATACCCGAACACGCCGCCGGGATTCTTGTGTCACCTCATGCGCAGCGTGTTGTCACGTCAATTCAATGTGTGGACATGATGAATAATTTGACCGACGTATACTAGTACTGCTATTGTACTACTTATTAGTCGTATTTAGTGTCACATTTTAACCATAGGTTTAACTAACAAGTACGCACTTGAAGCCTAAGTGATATATATATATATATATATATATATATATATATATATATATATACTGCACAGCGTCTCCATCATCATTATCAGTACATCCTGCGCAGGTGAGTTAGGATGCACTTGATCCCAGAAAGGTATCTATCCTTCAAACTAACAACAATACATAATATCCAACAAAAGAGGGTCGTGCTACAGCAGCAGAATACATGGTTCAGTCTACATATCGGTATGAATCAATTTGTGCATATTTGCTGCTGGCATGAACCACATCGCCGCATGTCGGGATTGCAAAAGCCATCCATCGCATGGAAGCTTGATGCCTTTCACACACTGAAGATTATCTAGCAAAAAGCTGTGTCAACGAATCTCTGGATATGGTGATTCATGAAACCCTTGGTATGATGTGTAAACACAGTCCCCCCTGGCGAATGGAAGTTGCATAGCACGGTAATCATCGCCGGTGATATGATCGATGATTGGTTGGATGATCGGATAATTGAGCCCGAGGAACATGGAGTGGTTGCCGAGGCTGTAAACCCGCCTCTAGTTGAATACGCCTGGCCCAACGGAGCTGGGATCTTTCTGGAACATGAAGCAGCCATAGCCATCAATGTCACGAACGCCCCAGGCATTGTACTGCATGTGGTTTGATGAAATGGTTCGGTCAATTTCGTACGTGCAAATGAGCATCAAATGACCACCGTCAGCTGAACGAGCGATAAACCACCACCCATCGGCTGGTATGATTCCAGGTCCTGGAATCATGAAGGCTGGTGCATTTGTGTCTGCTGCAACAATTCATATTGGAGACCAAAAGGACAAAAATAAACAATCATGTTTTTGTGTGGAATTAAGATTATTATAACAGTGACACATATCATAGTCAGAGAATTGCAATGCCGTGGTCATAATCATACCCCAAGTTAAAAAAATAAGCCAATGGCTTTCATATTCTAGCAATATATCATGGTTCAAACATCATGTAACAATGAGAGGAAAATAGATATGACAGGGCCTACTCATATTCTACCATAGCACTTACTACAGTTATCATATCAACTCTAAGCAATAACATGCGTTGTTATAAAAATCATGGAAATGAGAGTAACATATAGCAATCATGAGGTTATACTCATAATATCTATTCTAACAATCATTAGATACCAATTGTTCTCATATCAACTCTAACAATAACATGTGTGGTCATATAAATCTAGGAAATGAGAGGAACATATAGCAATGATGTGGTTATAGACATACTATATATTCTAAATTTGTAACAATGAACAGGCAGTTGTATTCTTAAGGTAAAGATGAGATGAGATAGAACAATTACACGACGATAGATTCCACCAGTATAGGCAGCCAATCTATGCGTCGACCGCATAAACGATGCCATCGTGCACTATAGCATCAGACAGAAGTGTTGGGTAAAGAGGATCGACGATGATCCATAACCATGTATGGCGACTAGATTCTAGATAGACTAATCCCATGTTGAACACGGCAATGAGCTTGTAATCCATGTAGTCTTCTGATGGTGTGGGCACTTCGCAGATTACAACCTTCAGCAAACAGAGGTCGAGCCAAAAGCTCGACGCTTCTCGTGCGTAGTAGGCAAGAGTGTCCGGCGGGCCGCGAGGCTCGATGGCGGCGGTACCCAAAGATGGAAGGGTGATCTCTCGCTGGGTGTAGATATCCACGAGACGCCATGGACTACCGGATTGGTGGATGAGGACGATCCAGTTGGCCTTCATGCCTGCCAAGTAGTGGTCGCGCATGAAGGACAGATGGACGGGTAGTGGTAGCATGTCGAGGGGCACCGCGGCAATCTCCGTAGGATCGTCAAGTCGGTGTCTGGGCCACCTGCGAGGATCGGGCAAGCAGGGTGTCTGGAAAAGAGCTGGCCAGTTGCAGACGAGTAGACGGTACAAAGACACCGAGCATGCGGCCAGATGGACGGTGCTGTGTAGGTCCATACGATTATAGATCTGCTCCAAGAGAACATCGGGGAGGGAATTCCAATCGCGGCTCTGCGTGTCAGTCGGTTCTGCCATTGGGGTTTTCGGTGCCTGCGAGCCAGCGGGGAAGTGGATTCGGGCGGGCGAGCGAAGAAGCTTCTCCTCGTGTGGCCGAGCAGTGAGCGGGGGGATATGGTACGCGCGAGCTACCAAGGAAGATAGCGCGGGTGGGCGAGCAGAGAGCGGGGGGAAATGGTGTGCGGCCGACGATGGGGAAGAGAGGAGGAAGAAGAAGAGAGGAGGAAGAAGAGTGGAAGACGGGGAAGAAAGTGCATTAAATCTCAATTCTACTACTACTACCAGGATATACCATCCTTCGGAGTGTAAATAGTTACACCGATGACATATGTGTCTACCACAAGAGGGCCCATATGGCAGTTAATGGAGGACAGAAGCGTGCTCTACTGGCAAACATGATGGCAGTACTGGGTAAGGCTGATTTAGTAACACCAGCACGCTGGTTCAGCTTATTAATTATGTGTCGCATCTGCTGCAGCGTGTATTGTCACTTCACTCCGAAGACTAGTTGAATAGTTCTCTCTGACCGAGATGGGGAATAATGGATCACGAAGACTTCCTTTCTACATTATCCCTATGCCTCTACGCTCACTTCACTCATTTTTCTCCGTACGTAGTCACTTGTTGAAATCTCTAGAAAGTCAAATACTCCGTATTTGGGAACATAGGGAGGATTTTACTCTATATTTGGGAACAGAGGGAGGATTTTACTCCGTATTTGGGAACAGAGGGAGTATCACCTTATGGAGCGAACAGAGGAAGCTTGAAATATGACCATGTCAATGGGAGGGAGTAAGCCCCATGCATGCATGCATGCAACATGCAACACTCACACGTACACATGGACGCACACAACACTCACGCACCCATGCGGCACACAGCACACGACGCAACACACACGCTCACGCTCAAGTGCTCAACCTACTCCCTACATCCGTGAAAGACTGTACATTTAGAGATTTACACATTGACCAGGGCATAGTTAACGCCCAAAAGTAGCAGACTTATGTGTGCATGCGACCATTGAGAGAAGAAGATTAAATGAAGGTCGTTGCATGCTGTAATTAAGGATAGACATGTAGCCCATACCTAGAGCACAAGTTGGTGCATTAGTCAATCAATATCGATTTAGATTAAAGGTTAAATGCATTGGAAGTGTAGATGTACTACACTCTTTGTTTTTAGCTGATTTCTTTGCTCTGCCAACTGACAGGTGGGACCCAGAAACCAGGTGACAATTTAACCAGTCAACAAAGTGCCATGTCGACTATGTGGCCGGTCAGTAGGGTGCAATACGGTGCTCTACGATGAGCTAGTGATCGTATAATCACCGCAAAACTATATATAGTGACCGTAAAGAGCGTATTGTTGCATACGTTGACCGGCAGTGTATTTTTCTCGTTTCAAATTAAGCCATATTAACCGGAAAGGACGCAGTATGGACTAGTACTAGTATTGCTTTGATGTGTCCCGCCAACTCGCCGAACGAGGAGAAGCTTGGTTACTACACCTCTCCGCCGCCCACGCGCGCGGTGGTTCGCAGAACGAGGAGAGGGTTTTGACTACAGCGCCCTCTCCCTCTTCCTCTCCCTCGCCCTCGCCCTCGCGGTGGACGTGCAACAGTTCAATCGGTGTCAGATTGCCAGAAGCATAATGTGTACTGTAGTATCATCATTGTTGGATCTTCCGAAGAGGCGAAGAGCCAAGTGCAAGGTTCACACGAGTACGAACTGTTGAACCTCCCGAAGAGGCAAAGAGCCAAGCGCAAGGTTTTATAGGAGTTGTCGTCCTAGTAGGAGCGTACTACAACTACTATGAACGATGCTACTGTATGATGCCGCCACGTCACGTATATCCAAAGCTGTGCCACCTTTTTTTTCTCAAAGAGCGTGTTGGAGCCCGTGCAACAACCGCACAAGTTGCACGTACACATAACACATTTTCTAGTAATAAATTCTAAAGGACAAATGCCAGTATGCCACACTAGTTCATCTCCAATTCATGTGATAAATTTGTGCACGACTAGTCTACATATATTCACAGCGCTACCGTTCACAATTTACCGTACTCCACTTACATGTTATAGATGGGCTACATGTCCTCCTCCAGGTTCCAGTCCCAGGTGTTCTTCATGGATGGCACGATCCATAGCGATGGGCAACGGGAATCATTGTCGCAGCTTTCTAGTCCGGTTCCACACGATGGAGACTCATCCAAGCTAAAGCGGCATAAATCAGGGATAGCGTGTCCCAGCATGTCGTTCATTCGGCGGTGCGCACTGAAGACACAACCATGCTTCATGAACGGCAGGCCTTCCATGTCGTGCACGGAAGGTGGCATCCGCTTCACAATGGGGTAGCTGCCCCAATGAAAAGCGAGTACTCTCCAAGAGTGTTCCTCGGCACCCACGTAGCATCACGGGGGTCGAACTCGGCGCCGTTCATCTGGTACACGCGGCATCTCAGATCTGGACACATGGTGACGTACATAGTCAAGGTCCATGCATAATAATGTTGTGCTCAAATATGGCGGTCGGTAATACTGTGCAGCAAATAGTACTACTCCGTTATAGAGGAAGTAAAATAACCGGCTTATTATATATAACCATTCTTGGCTATATGGATGAGATAGTAAGACATGGAAAAACAAAAAAGGTGGCAGCTAGTGGGTTCAAGTCTTCAAGGGCTTAGCTAGCTATACGCGTCCTCCAAGGTAAAAACTACTCCTACTAGTACGTAAGTAGAGTACTAGTACAACAATGAAAGAGAAGGCGAGAGGGTTAAAAATGGAATACCTGGGTAGATGGTGACGGTCCGATCGTGGTAGATTGTGTGACCATGTTGCACATCAGTGGTACCATGGGTAACGACTGCTAAGATAGTTGATCCCAATATGCCAAAGTCAGCTACAAGGTTCCAGGTTAGACCGAATCGCGGATGCAAATGCAGATCCAGGATCGGCGATATTATTTTGATCGTGGGATGACTGGTCCCTTTAAAATAATGGAGTACCGTTAGGGATGCAAATGATGGTTTGTGCATTCCGTTTGTAATCCCCGTACCGTAGGATGGCAACCAGATGAAACAAGTCCCCTGGCTTGTCACCGCGAAGATGCGGCCTAGATGGCGCACGGCGTCTTCGAACGTGTAGGGGTACAAATCTGCCGCCGCCAACATGCACCAGCCTCTGCCGTTACTGCCTCTTGCATTGATGGCATTCCTTATGTCGAACACCGCGATGAGATAGTAATCGTCGTAGCCGCATCGCTTTGTCGGCAGGTCCGCAATTGCTATCTTCTTCATGTAGGCATCATCATACGTATTCAAGCCCAGCCAGTCCGGAAGGCCGATCCCAATGGTGGAGAAGGGGTCTACCGGAACGGCCGCACTGCTGTGGATGTTGTGCAAAATGATGGTGGTATCCGGCGGGAGGTATGCAAGCCAATCTTCGTTGGCACCGACCCAGACCTATATATAAGACGGTGGGCAGCGGAGAAATTACGGGATGGAAATGGAATAACTAAGTACTACATGATCAAAATCCATTACTGACCTGCTCATCGAACAAAATCCGACTACCTCTCAACGTCGACAACTCTAGCGGAGTCAACGTGCAACCATGGCCAGGGAGCGGGGGACTATTCGAAGGATTGTCCCATAGAAGAACCTTCTCCTTGAGGACGCATGGAAGACCAACAAGCATGGCGTTTTCCCAAGCCATTTTAAGCACCGTCTTGAAATAGTTGGCGCAGGAAGCACCGAGTCTTGCGGCGGTGAGGACGTCGGAGCGGCGTGCGATTTCTCCCACAGGATCGTCGTCCAAGGTCTCCCAGCCCCGACGAGGAGGACAACCGCCTGGCGAATCCATGGGAGCAGCGACGAACTGCCTTCTCTTCGGGGGGAGGGGAACTTGCGAGGAGGAGATAAGAGCGTAGTAACCGCAGGGCCTCGTCCCTTCCAACTGTAGATCGTTCCTTCCAATTATTTACTACTAGTACTAGCATTATGGGACGTTATGTGTCGTGGTATTCTCACGGGGGGCTTGCGAGTCGACAGATGCCACAAGGGCTTAGTGTGAGGGTAAGACTGCTGCTGATAGGCCCGGGAGCGGGTATGCGAGTAGCACGCGCTAGTTTACCCAGGTTCGGGGCTCTCCGGAGAGATAATACCCCTACTCCAGCATGTCTGTATGTATGTGGCATATCTCAGTACAGAGTGCTCCTAGATCTGTATCATTGGTTAGTGCCATAGGCATCCGACTTTGTATATGCGGATGGCCGGATAGGCAAGGATGCTCTAGTGGCCATATGGCTTATGGCCATGAGTGTGTGCGTGAGCATGCTAGTGTGAGTCCATCCCCTGATGGATTGATAGAGCTAGCTATATATAGTGTGTAGTGGGCATGGGACATGGCGTTGGTTGTAAGCCACCTTGGGTAGGTTACAAGCCAAGCCATGTATAGGGCATGGTGCATGTCATGCTTGCCCCCTGGGTCACTTCATAAATAGTGCCCAGGGACAAGTGACACTGTACATGATGGCTGGGGTGACACGTGAATAGTGCTTGGGTACGGCCGTCTCGTCGGTGTCGGATCGGGCTGCAGTCGGCAGCCGGCTGGTTGGCGCAGTCAGCAGCCGGCAGCCGGCCGGGCATAGCAGTCGGACGGGGAGCCGGCAGGAGCGGCCGGGCAGTCGGACCGAGGGGCTTTGCTAGCCCCGATGTCTTGAATTATCGTCTCGCCGTCTTCGAGGTACCCGTGGTTAATTACTCCGTCAGTAGCCTCCAAGCCTCCGGACAACTTGGCAAAGTTGGGCGGAGGTTTTTTTGGCGGGCGTTGATGTAGAAAATTTCGAGCGCGGAAGCAGGGTCCGCTGACTGATGGTGTCGGCGCGGATGCGAGGTCCGCCGACTGATGCTGTTGCTGACAGCCGGCTGCGGGCTGCAGCCGGCGTGGTTTGCTTCCAGTGGGGGCGCACCAGCTTACCCACTGGGCGTAGCCTCCGAGCCTCCGAGTGAGGAGGCGGGTTTCCCACGGAAATGATAATGCAAAAAACAAAGTTAGTCCGCGCAGATATATCAAATGTTTGCTTTTAGCATTGAAAATTTTATGCAGAGGGTGCCGACTCGGTTTCGTCCGAGCCCCCTTCAATCTCTTTCATGTTCCCTCCGCTCTTTGGCTTGTGCTCTCGCTTGCCGTACAGCCGCTCTGCGGTCTGTGGCTGAGTGTGGGCCGCGGAGTGGAGTGTACAATACTTAGACTCTGGGAGCGAATTTAACCGAGCAGATACTCATAAAGGAAACGACCGGGTCGCCCGAACCGTTTTTCTTCCCGGACGTTTTTCACGTGGGTGGCCTCCAGCATTTGCTCTCGCTAGCCGAACAGCCGCTCTGCGGTCTGTGGCTGAGAGTGAGCCTTTGGTACCGCGCACGCTACTAAGCCGTCTGCGGGAAACAACGTCTCAGGCCAAGCGGCCAGCCTCCGGGCCAACTCTGGCTGGCGCCGGGGCGAACAGTGGTGCAACTGTAATAAAAGCGGATGTGGTCCCCGAGCGTCGCCCGGGGTTATCCGTGTTTGCGTGGTGCAAGAATAAGCGAGTGAGGAGCTCACATTACTTTTCGTGCAGTCGGGGTGGAGATGATCTCCGGCAGGCGGCACAAGCCTCTGGGCACTCGAGGGATGCCCTAGCCGGTCAGGCCCATCCGGCCAGGCGGCCCAGCCGGCTTGGCACAGCCGGCAATGCGGGTCGCGACTGACCGTCCGAATGGCGAAGCAGGCGGACGGGCCAGCCGGTTGTTTTTTTTCTTCTTCTCTTCAGCCAGCTGAGCAGTCGGACGCATTTTTTTCTCAGCATCCGGCCATTTTCTTAGCCGGACGCGGTGTTCTCTTTTTTCAGCCGGACTCTCTTTACTCTTTTTTTTTCTAGCACCCGCCACCTTCTTTTTCTTTTGCAGCCGGCTGGACACCCAGCCATTGACTTTTCCAGCTGGTCCATGTGAGCAGTCGGCAACATTTTTTTTCTTCGGGAATCCGGCCGCAGCAGCCGGCGCAGGGGAGGCCGACTGAGGGGGTGGGTTGTGCGCGAGGCAGACTGATGGCAAGCCGGCTGCGGGAGAAGGCGGGCGCGGCGAGGCTGGTTGTGCCGTGCCGGAGGCCGGGCGCGGGCGACGGGCG